>NW_028277288.1:0-300000 GCF_059751315.1 Micrasema longulum
GGGAAGCCGGGGCCTCCGAACCATAGTCCCGACCTCGCAAGGTCGGGTGGGCCCTTGTCGCGGGTCCCTATGTCGGCTGGGTTGTCCTTGGTGGGGACCCATTTCCAGTCCCGTACGTCTGTGAGCTCGTCAATCTCGCCCAGCCTGTTTGCGACGAACGTGCTGTACCGCAGTGGGTCGGTTCGCAGCCAACACAGGACCGTGCTCGAGTCCGTCCAGAACACGGTTTGGGTGATGAGAGCTCGACTCTCTTTTTTTATGGTGGCGGCCATCCTTGCCGCTAGTAGCGCTGCCTGGAGTTCTAGTCTAGGCACTGACAGAGGCTTTAGGGGGGCCACCTTGCACTTCGCCATTGCGAAACTTGTGGTATCGGCCCCCACAAAGTATGCCACTGTGCAGCATGCCTGCTCTGACGCGTCGCAGAACACGTGCAGTGTCACGGGTTCTTTCTGCCCTTGCAGCGAGCATCTCGGTATTGTACAGCCGTTCGCTGCCAGCAGGTCGCGCCATTCCAACCACTTTTCGGCGTGGTCCGGTTGCAGCGGTTGGTCCCAACCTGTGTTTGTCCTCCAGATGGCTTGCAGCAATATCTTCGCCCGTATCGTGAGGCACGCAATGAAGCCTACTGGGTCGAAGATACTCATGGCGGCGCTCAACATGCCGCGCTTGGTGGGTCGCTCCGGGATGGCTGCACTTTCGGCTCCGTGCCGAAATATAAATAGGTCGCTCTTGGGATCCCATACGATCCCGAGGACCCGCTCCGTCATTACTTCTTCCCCTATGGTGACTGCTGTATTGGCCCGGTCGTCGGCCTTTACTTCTTCCAGGACATCTGGTTTGTTTGAAGCCCACCCGGTGAGCCGGAACCCGCCATTGCCGAGTACGAGGGTAACATCGCGTACCAGGCTTGCAGCTGTTTCTTCGCTGTCTGTGGCGTCTAGGTAGTCATCCATGTACATATTGTGCTCGATCGCCTCTGCTGCGGCGGGAAATTCTTTCGCGTGTGCTCGTGCGACTGTGTTTCGCACGAATTGCGCGCTGCTGGGTGAGCACTTCGCTCCAAACATCATGGACGCGAAGACAAACGTGTCGGGCTCCTGCCCGTCCTGCGTCCGCCATAGGAACCGCTGCGATTGCTGGTCGGCTTCCCGGATTCTTATCCGCAGGAACATCTCCCGTATGTCGGCCGCGATGGCTACTCGTCCCTCTCTGAGGCGGATCACGTTTCCGAGGAGGGATGAAAGCAGGTCAGGTCCCGTCAGTAGATGGTCGTTCAACGCCGTCCTCTGGAACTGGGCGGCGGCGTCGAACACGACCCTTATCTTGCCAGGCTTGTTGGGGTTTGTCACCGCGAAGTGGGGCAGGTACCATTTGCGCGAATGGTGGGCGTCTACCTCCTCGCGGCTTAGTTTGACGGCGTATCCCTTTTCAATGTAGTCCGCCATCTTGGCGCGATATGCGATCGCCAGTATCGGATCCTTCCGTAGTTTATTTTCCAGGGAGTGCAGCCGCTTCATGGCTGCTTGCCGGTTGCAGGGCAAAGAATCTCCGTCTTTCGCCCACAGTAAACCGGTCTCCCATCGTCCGGATGGTAGTTGTGTGGTTGAGCTGCTCATGAGCTCCGCCGCTCGCACATCTGCGGCGCGGCAACGTTCCAGGGTGGTTACACCTAGCGAGTCAACGGCGAAGCTCTTCTTTACCAGTTCCGCTAAGTCCCTTTCACCCTGGCCGTCTGGGGGTAATTCAAAGGCGGGGTGTACAGCCCCGCCGTAGGTGACGGCTCCTAGGGCCGTCTCGATGGTTAGCCGCCCGTCCTCTTGTAGGACTGGCGGGCCTGTAGATACCATTAGGGTGGCGTAATCAAGACCGATTAACATCTTCGGCTTGATGCCTGGCCCGTGTGTCTTGGTGCTCTTTCGGTTGCGGTGCGGCAGATCCATGACCCGCACCGTCTGTGCCTGGACACCAAATTCTCTGTTTCCTTTAACGAGGATTACGGATACACGCTGTGATTGTAGCGTGTCCGTGTTCCCACTGGCACCGATGAGTCTCAACTCCTCGCAGGCCCCGGTGGCGCCCACTGCACGGGCGACATCCTCCTCGAGGAGAGTTACCGATGAACCCTCGTCTAGTAGTGCGTGGATCTCCATTGACCCACGCGGGCCCTTCAAGGTTACTGGCACTACCTTGAAGGTCACTGGGACTTCCGTTCGCCTTGTCAATAAGACTTGCTCGTTCGGCGTACTGTCCACTCTCTCGCGGTGTAGTGACCGATGATGCCGCCTGGCACTCGTCGGTCACTTCGCCGCTTCACAGGTGGTCGTTTTGTGTCCCGGTTCTAGGCATCCGTAGCACACGAACTTGGCACGCACAATTGTCCACCTCTCCTCTACCGTTTTCCGGAGAAACTTCCGGCATTGTCCGAATGCGTGTCCACTCATGTCGCAGAACAGGCATTTTTTGTCCTGAGTGAGAAACACGTGCCTTTCTTGGGTACGCCTTTTCTCCACTCGGGCGGGTTCCGTGCTGATCCCGATGCAACCCGCATTCGGTATTGCACCGGTCAGTCTCGCTAGCCACAGTGCCAGATCCCTGGGGGTAGCTTTTCTCACGGTATCCGCTCGTGACATAATCCACATCATCCTCTCGACTCGTGGCAGCTTCTGAGTCATCTCGGACAGAAGCTTCGGGGAGGAGAGGTGGCTTCCATCGAGGCCCTCTACGGTCGATACGACGTTTCTTATCGCGACCGCGTAGTCCGTCAGGGCCTCCAGGGATGCGTTGTCGGCCAGTTTAGGGAGTTTTCTTATCCGCTCCAGTACTCTGTCCACGACGATCTCCGGGTGTCCAAAGGCGGCCTCTAACATCTTCACAATGTCCGGCACATTTCGGGGATCTACCAGCAAAGACGACACTGTGGCCTTGGCCCGTCCTGTGAGGGCTCGTTGCAGACGGAGAAT
Organism: Micrasema longulum; assembly: GCF_059751315.1. Lineage (NCBI taxonomy): Eukaryota > Metazoa > Arthropoda > Insecta > Trichoptera > Brachycentridae > Micrasema > Micrasema longulum. Next base: position 2,961 of record NW_028277288.1, read on the forward strand.
GTTCTCCGCGTTTGTAAGGGAGCACATCTGTGTCGATTGATCAAATTGCGCCTTAAATATTCGCCATTCTAGCGGGTCGCCGGAGAATTGCGGTAGATCCCTAGCGCCGGTTTGCCTCGCCATGAACGTGTGCCACTCCGGCGGCTGTCTGTATTTCGTCACAGGCTCGCCGGTGGCACCCGGCGGCATGTATTCCGTGGGTAGCCCCTCTTGTACCCACGCGCTCACCGGGTCACGAAACTCGTAGCCCCCCAGTGGTATAGTACGTGCCGCTACGGGCTCGCCTGGCCCGGCGGCGTAGCGTACGTCGGCGTCCTCCCTTCGGCTGTGTGCGGGTGGCGCCTCATTGTCCCGATGCCGCTCATTGTAGCGGCCTTGTAAATGTGCGTTTGTCGCTCCGGCGTAGGCCGGCTCAGCGGCGTAGCGTGTGTTGGCGGGCTCCTTCATCCTGGAGTCCGTCTCTGCGACCGGGTGCCTCCGTGGCACCCCGTCTCTCACCCGGCCGCTGTCGTAGTGGCTCGGCGGAAATGTGTACGCCGCTCCGGTGTCCTCCGGATCAGCGGCGTAGCGTGCGGTGGCGGCCTCCCTTGCTCTGAAGGCTGCTTCCGTGTCGGCGACAGGGCGCTTCCATGCGGCCCCGTCTCTCACCCGGCCGCTGTCGTAGTGGCTCGGTGGATGGATGTACGCCGCTCCGGTGTCCTCCGGATCAGCGGCGTAGCGTGTAGTGTGGCGTGCGGCGGCGGCCTCCCTTGTGCTGAAGGCTGCTTCCGCGTCGGTGACAGGGCGCTTCCAAGCGGCCCCGTCTCTCGCCCGGCTGCTGTCGTAGTGGCTCGGCTGCTGGATGTACGCCGCTCCGGTATCCTCCGGATCAGCGGCGTAGCGTGCGGCGTGGCGTGCGGCGGCAGCCTCCCTCGTACTGAGGGCTGCGTCGGTCCTAGACGCGTCTGACGTCAGCGGCAGCGGCTTGTGAGCCGGTTCCGACGTCCCGTGCGATGTGAGGTCCCTCTCGATGGTGGGCGTGAGGGGGGTTGCCATGTCTCGTCTGGCGTCCTCTCTCGCGTTGGCGGCCTTCAGCGCGGCGATGATCTCGTTGAGGCTGCTCACCTGCCTCTCGTGATGCGCCTCGCGTTCCTCCATCTGTCGGCGAAATGTCGCCGATGAGATGGACCGCTCCGAGGGTGCGGATCCCTCGTCCGAGTCCTTTTGTTCCTCCAGAAGTCCTTGATGAGGCTCCTCCTGGCAGTCGTGTGAAGGCCCTGGCTGGGGCTCCTCCTGATGTGCTCGTACAGACCCCGGTTGGGGCTCCTGAAGCTCCTCTTCGTGCTCCGTGCCGGCGTCTCGACGCGTTCCCGAACGCGTCGACACAGGCGATCTGTTGACCGGCATGCTGTAGGTGTGTTGTAGACTGGAGACCACTGGCGACGATCCTTAGCTCCGAAGGACCAAATGTAACGTACGCGTTACCACGATGAAAGTTTCGCCGGTTCGTCACCCGCGTCTGCCGCAGTCAAGCTTCCCGGCGTAAGTGGGAAGCCGCCCTCCCAGACAGAGCCAAAGACAAAGTCGGAAGGTAGGAGCACAGCTGCGCCGACCGCAAGTCAACCTCAATAGCCCTGAAAAGGACTTTCCACCCGGTCCAAGTGGTGCAGAGAGGCGAAGGCAGTCAGCAGGCAGAGCGGAGCGAAGAGCGAAGTGCAGGAAGGCGAACAGGACGGAGAACGGAATAAAACACGTGTGAACTGTTCAGAGTTAGGAACTCAACTGATTTAATATCTCCAATTGACCGCCTTATAAAGCGGTGCGCGTCGGGCTCCGTGAGTCGGCCATCCCACCCGCGCCGGCTGCCTCGGAGTGGTGGGGGTAATCTTTCCCCGCCACTCGCTACATGCCGCCGGCCGCAGGTGGCGTAAATACGGGCGCTCAATGCCCGTACGGGCCATTTCGTCGGCAGCCGCGACGCGCGCAACATGACATTTACATAATATATTTTTGTACATTTTATTCATTTTAACCTAGCTATTTTTCCCCGGTAATACTGAGGCCAGGCTCGAAAGTGACCATTTTATCTTTATTGAGAGCCCAGCCATCAGTTCTATACATTTACCGGGGATCCTTTCTAATTAATGTATTATTTTAATTTATTCGATTTTACGCGTCCGGAACAATCATCATAAGCTCGACAGCCCTGAGTGGGCCTCGGCTGAATCCAGGAGTTTCCTCCACTCTTGCCGGACTAATTTCATTGATTAAGAATACAAAAAAGTTGAGAAAATATTATAACTTTTGAAAAATGGCCACGGGCTCGAAGAGGATAAGTCGTCAAATTTTATCTTATAAAATTAATTTGTTATTAAATCACAAAATTATAATATTTTTAAATATTTAATCATCGTCATCCTCATCAATCAGGGGTGTAATGTAATATTCCACAAACATCTGCCTCTGTTCCTCTCTCTCTATCATTTGCTGAACTACCAACAAGCCCCGAGAATCTGTCTTGATAGCCACCTGAAACACCAAAATAAAAAATAATAAGTGAAAAAATAATAACCATAATCAATCGACAAAATTCATTCATTACACATGTGTTATTATAATTTCTAGTTTCCTCAAAACTCAAACCATGTTGGAGATTCCATTTTGTAAATCAACATTAGGACAAAGGCACATAAATGTCCTTGCCCCTAAACTTTACAACTCCGACTTTGAAGAAGCCAACAGAAAATGATAATTTAAGCCTCTCTTCTTGAGAACATTTAAGAGAAGGGAGTATAAAACTCTAGGCATCTACAGTGGTTATGACCTGTCATTGGCTGATTTAATTTCCCAATTTACACAATGTGTAACATTCATCATTCTGCCCATATTTGAGCATCTGTATTCCTTCAATTCTTCCATCTGTTTATGTTTGTGAAGTTAAAGAACTGAAACCATAATATTTAAATCGGGTTGTGGTCCTGTGGCTAGTGTCTCGGACTCACGTACCAAAGGTCCGTGGTTCGAATCCCACTCTACCCCAACTCGATTCCATTTTCTAATAGTGAGGTATTTACAACTCGTTGAAAATGGCCCTCAAAATTAAATATTTGGGTAAATCATAAGAACGCAAATATTTCTTCTTTTAAAAAAAAAAAAAAAAAAAAACATTTATTGATGAGGGTGAGATTTATCTGATTGAATTATTTCACCCACATACTAGGCAACGCCTGAAAATATGTTTCCATTTTTATACTTTTTCTTGGACCAGTTGGATTTATCGACAATGTTTTGAGTCTGTCCAAACCTCTGTAGACAAGAACTGGATTCGACTCCCTCCCTAGGGAGTCCTCAGCTCAGCTCCCTAGCTGTTAATATAAACTCTCTTCCTTTAATAATTTATTTATAAACTGGGTCACAAATATAAATGTCGATGAATTTAATACAAGATAAACTTTTTATTTGCTTTTGTAATTTTTCTTAATTTTATTTTATTTTTTTGTCTCTACATCTATTTAACAATTTCTATTTCTTATTCTTTTATTTTCCACTAAAACCCATTAGAAATATTTAAAAAACTGTTTGACTTTCCATTTTTATCTTATATGTCTCTATTTCACTTTCACACCATAGATATATTCTAGATTTAGTATACCCACAGACAGGCCATGCTTATGTGGGATTGTTTTAATAAATATAATGATATGTGTAATAGGAAATTTACAAAAAAATTATAAATAAATAAATAATAATTATTATAGTTGGATAATTTATATAGGGTCATTTTTGTGAAAATCGCCTCAAGGGTGCTGCATAATAAATAAGTATCGGGTCTTGTTACGCCCACCACATCACAGCAAATCATGGACTTGTTTTGATAATTTCATATAATATTGTTGAATACCTTGGTAGCTAATCCCAGGGCTCTCATGATGAGTCGAATGGAAGAATATTTGTACTTCAGAGTGACAAGCTCTGTACAAGAGAAGCTATGTATCATGTCGGATGTCTTGGGAATCTCTACTCGTGACTTATCCTGTAAGAAAAATACTTGTAAAGAATACATTTTCAGTAAATCACCAGCCCACATTAACTCTCTTTAATCCCAGCTATTCTGGACATGCAGATTTAATTTAAAAATTTGCTAGAAACCCTGGTATTTGTTCGCGGAGTGCTGGACCCTCAATAAAGATGAAGGTTCGCATTCTCAGTCGGATATCACGCGGCTGGTTTGTATATAGCAATAATAAACAGAGGTTGGATAGTGATAATAACCTGCGGGCTCGTGGTTACTATGGTGAAGTGAGGGTGGTCCGGAGACAGGATGAACTGCAGCAGCTCCGAGGACTTGTCCAGGTCGGAGAGTACAGCCAGCAGAGCGGGTCCTTTCACCACTAGCGATGCTGTCTCCCGCACTTGGCTGTCCCCCTTGAAGTACATGAGCTCCTCTGGCTCCTGGGTACGGATCTCACAGTCTGTCATCGCATCCTCAGCGTGTTCCAGACTATAAATGACACAATTGAATAATTTAAAAAAATACTTAGAGCATGTCCCTCTTAGGAGTTTAGCGGAATTTAGCGGTAATATGTCATTCAAAATAAAATTTTCTGCTTTGTGTTTGCTTTTGCGTTACATATATTATTTGATTTTATTCAATTTTAATTTTATAAATTTGTTAATTTAAAAATAGCAAAAAAAAAGCAATTACGTTTTGATTTAGTGAATGGGATAGTTATGTGATCAGTAGACACAAATGTATCGGCCCGTTGAATCATACACGGCATACACAAACCCACACAGGGCACACAAAATACAAATGTCATTAATGAAATGTATTGAAATACACCCGTGTCGGTCGGTACGCTCATCCGCTGAATGTATGTGTGTTCGATATGTTAGATGCGCGCGAGACTCGAGTGGGACAAAGCGTTTGAGGTGGTACAAACTTATTTTTTGTGGTGGCGTTACATTTTGCATTTGTGTACGCGACATTTGTAGTGTCTCTTGTATAAGTGACTCAAACTTGTTTGATTATTGAAATGATTACCGAATGGAGCTTCTCGCTACTATCCGTGGTCCTGTCGGATATACAGATCTGGTGGCTTCCAAAAAGAATTTCAAGGGTTTTAAAAAATTTTGTAATCATTTCGGCGAATTGATCATTTCCAATCAGTTTAATCCCAGTCAGTGAAGAGTTCACTTCCCTCTTTTCTCAATCCAATGAAGCGCATATTATGTACTTCTGGATTACTTTCTTTCAGCACAAAGATGCTAAGGCTACCAGATTACAGAGAGCTCCTTCGGGAAATTTTTCTTGTTTGGCAATGAGCAAATTTTCCGTGTATGTGGGCACCGCCAAGGAGACTTATGTCCTCAGATGCGGTGTGCGGTATGTGGTGGGCAAGCTGTATAAGAGACTCAACACTTTCCAATGAAATAAAAGAAAATAAAAAACAAAGTTTTTTTTTACTTATGGCACCCTTGATGGGGGTTGCAAAATATGAATTGACAGTTGAAGTCGACAGCTAACGGTATCACAGATCTGGGATGGGCGCGCAGTTCTTGACACGGGTTAACTTACAACTTTACCGGGTGTTTCCAACTTACACCAGAAGAAGTGGAGCCCCCGCGTGTTTGTAATACATCTTCAGACTAGAGTCCTCACCAGCCCCGAATATGTTAAGGCACTCTGTCAGCACCGACAGGCTGACCTTCAGTTCCACCTCCTCTCCCCCGTGGACTGCGTACTCGCAGAAGTTATCCGCCGGAATGTACGCAGAGGCCTGGATACACTTGTTCTGCTCCACGGTGATCTTCAAGCCCTGGTCCGTAGCGCAGAATACGGCAGACTGGAAATTGTAATTATTTTAGTTCAGTTCATTGCCACATAGTGGTGATTATGTTAATATAAATAGTCACTAACTACATAATTATTATACATCAACATATTACAACAGAGATTGAGAACATTTTAGTTAAGAAAATAAGTCTAGGAATTTACAGGGCATGTGACCTGTCATTGGCTGGGTTAAGTGGCCACTTTACACGCTGTGTAACACTGTGGATCTTTCTATTGGTTTCGCTTGTACAAAAGAGCAATGTTTTTTTTTGATAATAAACAAATTACTCGATGGAAAATTTCAGTTTTATAAACTCTGATATTAATTTAACTCTAGTGCTTTTATTGCCCCTTTCCCGGAGTCCAGCAAATTATATGGAGGGCTCATGTCAGATATTTTCCGTGGTAGCAAAAACTGGAAAAAATAAATATTGCAGTTTAAAACCACCTTTTAAATCGATATTTCATGTCCACCTTCCCAGGAATCGAACCGGGAACCTCAAGTATGGTAGACGAACACGCCAACCACCACACAACGAGGCGGTCTTAACTCCACTTGATTTCCTTTTTCAGGATTTTTACCAGAGAGTAGCCATCGAGTCGATAACACTCGTACAATATTCTGGTTCTATTTAACATGCGGGACTGAATTTGTCATCCGCCTGCACACTGAATAAAGTATTATATTACCTCTTGAAAATTGATCGCCTTTAAAACAGAATAAAGTGTCTTCACGCTATCCAAAAAGGCCGTGAAACAATACTGCGTTGCTCTGATGGACTCTTCCTGACTGGACACCATTTTGATGGAATATCGATCTGTTTACTCCTGGTTTACATTTACCATGTAGATGGAACAGACCATTGAAGAATACTGCGCCTGGGATATTTTTTGCTCCACAAATTTGTTGGTCACCTTCGCCAACCAAACGGCCAGTACGTGTTTACAGGTAAGCTCCGAATTCGATCTCAAAACTTGAAAATGAAACGCGGGGCAGGGACAAAAATTCACGTCCGGAATCAATTTGTAAATTTTGTCTGAATGCCCCTTCACCTGGGCGATGGTCCGAACTCCGTCGTCCAAAACATAAAAAGTAACGGCGTTTGACTTTTCTAAAATTTCTGCCGCGCGCTCAAAAACATTACCAAAAACTGAGTGCACAGTCAAAATATCTTCATCCGAAACTAAAAATAAAGAAAAACACAATTCAACGGCTTTGTTTAAATCATTTAAAACATAAGATTAATTAATACGTTTATGTGAGCTTACGTATTTGGTTTTCTAGACAATTCGATGCAATTTTGTTCAATATACAAAAAGCGACATCAGTAATTTTCACAGGAAATAGTGTATTCATTTAAGTGCAAAATCGATTCAAACTTTCATTAATAATTTTATCAAAATATTGAATAAAAGTAACTTATTCTTAAACAATCAGCATGAAAAGGCATCAACAAGTGAGATATGAATATTCAATATGTCAAAATTATAATTCGCGCGTTCGGAAAACAATAGACCATTAATCAAACCAACGACAATATAAAAGGACTTAGTAATGGGCATCGGTAATAATAATCGTCTACTTTCAAAAACCACTCTACAAGGGGTTTTGCTTTTTTCCATTGAATGATTGAATCTACATTACCCTTTTCTTTTTCGTTTTTTATGGCCTTTTCACCTCCGAATTGAGGTGTTCAAGCCAATGTCGAGTTTTCACTTTTTTTAAAAAATGCATTTTACAAAACGTATTACAACTTTACATTTTTTTTTTCTAGATATTAACATAATTTTTTTTAATACATGTTTATTGAATAGGGATAAGAGAGTTAGAATATGAGTAGGAATTGACATTTTCAATATTACTGTGCAATTTCTTTATTTAAAATAAAAAATACAAATATGTATTCGCTATCGCAACCATTAGCATTCGCTATCACAACCATTAGCATTCGGTGGCAAAAGGACTTTAACAGTATTTTTTTTAAAGTTCTAGGGCAATTATAAATATTTTTAAAAATGTTTTTGAATACCAAAAAAGTTGGACACCCCGCCCACTTAAAATATAATCGAATCTAGTTGAAATATTTAGATTAACATCACTAATAGAAAGGTATCTTTCGTTGACATTGTTAATTTAAATGGCTGTCTAAATATTTACTCATTAACAGTTTAATGTTTTTAAAAAGTTAACGTCATTTTCGCGCCATTTTATTTACATATGTCAAATGTCAAACGTCAAACCTTGTATCTTGTACAATCTCGTGTCTTTAATATGTGTCATCTGTGATGCCACAATCCGTGTAAATCGTGCAAAGTGTCAAAATATCTGTCAAATCACAAAACACGCAGTTTACTTAGATCGGCGTATATTAGTATTAGTAATCTGTGGCTTGGCGCATTATAACTCTCATAGTTTACTAGAGTTTTGATTCCATTTTTGAATACATCAAGTATTGTTTTATCTCTCCAATGTTTCGTTTTTTAAAGTAATTCACAGGATATCAATTTATACGATTGATTTATCCTTTTCATCTTCTCTGTTTTTACTTTAAAATGAAGAAGTCTTCCTTGAAGGTAAACCACTATCTCAAATTTTCTTACATTTTATTAGAAAATTCAAACATCAAACACAAATAAATGTTTTCAATGAATTATTTTAACAGCTTTTTTTTATTTTTAGAATTTATATCTGGACACAATAAACTGTAAGACTGTTTTTAATATCTTGTTAATGTATCGTACTGCCTTTTTTCCAGTTGAAAAATGTTCCCAAATCACAACCCATTATATCTTCATTCTTTTCAAAACCCAAAGAGAAGAAAAATACTCTTTCAAATGAAGAAAATAACATAAATCCTAGTGATATTGCTAAAATTGGATGTTCAACAGATAACTCTAGTTCCTCTCATTTTGAGGATGATGGTAAAATGTCCAAGTCTGCTGAAGTTGACTGTTGTAGTGTAGGAATTTCTAATTTAATTACAATAAAAGGAAAATCATTACTAGTAAAGGACATTTTTGCAGTTGACAAACAGCTGTCTATGAATGATGAATTATGCAATAAATATTCTAATAAAAATTTGAGTGTTTCAAATTTATTACTCAAAGGAAAACATCACAAAAGCGACGAACAGTGTGTACCTGACTACGTGTCGCCATCGAAAAAAATAAAACTTTCTTCCGCGGCAAATAAAAAAATAAGAGCCACCGATCTGCCTTGTTCAAAATTAGAAGAAAAATTTCACAATGTATTGCCAGAAAAAGAAAGAAAATTATCATCAGTACTTAACCATGAATATAATTCAAAGGTATTGGAAAAACAAAAGACTGCTGAAATAGAATGCGACAGTAATGGAAGTGCAAAAAATGGTGCAGAGAAAACTTTTGCGGTTTCTAAAATTTCAGAAGAAAATTTTAATCTTGATGATCTTGGAAGTTTTTTTGAAGATAAGTGGGAAGATGAAGATTCTGTACTTGTAAGTATTTTTTATCAGATACTTTAACTTGTTAACTTTAATTTAAGAGCTTGTCTTTATTTTTAGGAATGTAAGAAATGCATAGATTTTTGTCAAAATATATAACTCAAATTTTCTTTACTGAAATTGGAATATTTGTACAAAATTTAAAGTTGCCTCCGATAGTAACATGGTACCATGTTACTGATAACATTTTGTACAAATATAAAATTTTAGAATAGGGAATTCTAGTTTACACATTCTAGAAAATTTGCTCCGTGAACCTCTGATCTTTTACATGCGTACCAAGATTTCCACCCACAAGCCACCAATAGAGACATGACAGGGTGCCACATGGGTCAAAATATAAGCTATTGATTATAGAAAACAGAACATGGGAACTTTTTAAGTGAAACATTTTATTTACAGAAACCAAATTTAAACATGTAATACAACTTAGTTAACATTTCTTAAGGGATCTTTACCTAATAGATTCTAGAATTTGCAAGAGCGAGAACTAAAATACACTGCCAAAATGAAATACGAATATTGACTCTAGATTTCAATTTAAACAGTCCTAAAAATGGTGGAACGACACTGCAAAGATTTGTGAAGATTGTTCTATGGGTTTTGACTCATGATTCATTTCCTGCTCGTCGTGTCATCATCTTCTCTGAGGAATCTGGGACTAGGTTATCTAGGATAATTTGCTCCGTGGAAGAGTTTCAGAATGATTTCATGTCTTGAAAGTTGTCCAAAATATCGATGATATTGAGTCAAATTTAAAGGTTCAAACTCGCATTAGTCCTTCAGATTTCATCGACACATTATACAAATACATATTTCATTTCTTTCCAGAAAAAAAATTTCATAGACTAAAACGTCGACAGATTTTTCATTATTAGCATTTACCTATAATATTATGTATTTTTTTTTTAAATGCTCACATTTTATTTAGTCATGTTTTCAGGAAGAAAGAGAATTTAAAGAGGATCTTGATTTGCTAAAATGGCAAAGATGTGAAGTTCTATCAGTAACAATAGAGAGTCCTACAAAAAAAGTTATTACCCTTAAATCAACTTGTAATGAACGAAAAGCAACATGCATCTTAGAAGGCTATTGGTTTGTTTACTTTCATTTTGTATTATTTTAATGTCAACCTCACCGGGAATCAAACCTGAAAACTCTTGCATGGTAGGCAAATTCACTAACCATTGGACCATATGGACTAGTGTCGAGTCACTCATACAAGAGACACTACAAATGTTGTTCACACGAATGCAAAATGTCCCGCCATCACAAAAAATAAATTTTTAAGTGCTTTGTCCCACTCGAGTCTCGTGCGCAATATACATCAAATACACATACATTCAGCTGACGAGCGGACCAAATGGTGTATTTTAATGCATTTTGTGAATGCAACATTTGTGTTTTGTGTGTGGTGTGTGGGTTTGTGCCATGTATCATACACGATCGCGTCCCCCCAGATCGCAGTCATTCATTAGCATTTTGGATTATGTCACAACTCATACATTTACATACACATTTTACATTAACATTTCAATACCTTAATACAATATTTGAGTACCTCATATAAACTCATTCTAAAGTCGTTTTCTTAAAAAGTATTCTCCCTTGACCACAACGCACAAAACAAAAATCGCTGAAAGGCCTAAAGAACATCCCGATAAGTGAATTAAAAAAATGTTTTGAACAATGGAAGGATCGTTTGCAGAGGTGCGTTGTGGTCAAGGGAGAATACTTTGAAGGTGATCAAAGTTTGGTGTAAAAATATTAAAAAATAAAGAAGTTATGACGAAATTCACGTTTTTTTTGGGTCCCTGCTTGTACATTGATAACAAATGTTCCCAAAAATACACAATTTGTAAGGTAGAAAAGGAGCCGAGGAAGGAGAGAAGAATAGGTTAGAGTCGAACATTGCTAAAGGAGGGAAGAGTGAAATGGTTATAGAAAAGGAAGACAATTTGTTACCAAAAAATAATAAACTGCAATATGTAGCACTTGATTGATCTGAAAATATTATAATAAATTAGGCTGGAGTCTTCTGTGAGTCCTGGCGACATAATCTCAGTCATGGCCACTCAGGGGCCCTCGGGGTTCTTGGTCGGCAGCTCTGGGGGGCTCCTTGTGGAACAGCCAGACTTGCTGGTCTCCGGCACGGCTGTGGTGGGCTCCCTGTTCTGCCCGAGGAAGGCGGTCCTGCAAGACAGGTTCAAGGGAGTGGACAGCGGAAACCGCGCAGTGAGTCCATTTTAGTTACTTTTTTTTCATCCATTATTACTGTCATTGGCTGTTTTGAGCAGTTACTTAACACCATTCGTAACATTCACCATTTTGCCTTTATTTTAACATCCATTTTCTTAAATTCCTTTATCTGTTGATTTTTGTGAAGTTAAAGAACTGAAACCTTTATTGATGCAAAAATTTTCACTTAATACTAGGCAACGCTTGAAAATATTTTTCAATTTTGTACTTCTTTTTGAAGTTCAATTGATTTTTTAAATTTGTTAATAGACTATTACTATTACTAATCAAACTAAGCCAAAAAAAAATCTGTGTGTATATCAGCGCTTTGATTTTTTAAAGATTTGAAATTACACCGCCATTGACATCACAAGTTCTCTACTGTGAGTTCTGCTGATTGGTAAATTGGCTTCCCCTAAACCGGAAATCTATCTCAAAACTCTATCATTAGTCGGTTCACAAGAACTCATGACGGCATTCAAAGTAGTTTTTTTTATTTATTTTTCATAAATTTTCAAGAAACTTTGCTGTACAATTAAATGCTCCTATTTTTACCACGTGTAAGAAAATATTTTTCATATCCATTCCATGACATAAACTAGATTTACCCCCTAAGAGTTATTAAGATTAATGTTGCCGACGTAAAAGCACATGCACCAACTTGGCGGCCCTTCCTGGGGCTTTAATGTAGCATAGGGGGCTTCAGTATGTGTAAGCGATGTACCACCTCCTCAATAAAGACCAGTATTTGTCACTTTCGGGGGTGGTCATCGCCATACTGAAGCCCACATATAGATTAGAATTTATAAAAATATTTGTATGCCCATAATATATTTTTATATTATTCTGTATGAGTGTTGATCGCCGCGCGGTCGGCGGGGAACTGCGGCCGGGTAGCGGGAGGGTGGGGACCTTATACGTGGCGCGAGAGAGACCGATAGAGCCGGCAAATGTGCTCGCTATCTCTCTCGCCGCGTGATTGGTCAACCTAGTACCGCCCGCTATTGGCCTAGCCCGCCGCCGCACGGCAAAATATGTTGTATATATAGCCCCGCCGGGGAAAAATAAAGTCAGTCATCTCGTCACACTACTAAGGCTTTTTACTCTCCACCTCGTCTCCCTGCCTCGCTTCAAACCGGACCTCATCGCCACCTGTATTCGAACACCGCTACCCCCTGGACTTGGAACTCGGATACTCTTTGGACTGGATTTTGGACCCCGGATAATTTGGACCCTTGGCAACTTCCCCGGAACACACCCCGCCGTTCCCACCGACGGAGAGATACCGGCCTTACAACCCGGTCGCCTGACTCAGGATTGCGGCCGCCAGCGCTACTCGCTAGCGACCCCGCAAGGGATCTCTAGGCAGCGATACCTCCCCCGGAGCTTATCGTTCGTCGGCCGAGGCCCGCCTACGCCCGGCCACTCTGCGTTTGACACCAGCGCCTATAGAAATACAGTTCTTGTGACGGGCGCGATTGCTACGGACGAAGCAGTGATCCGCCGCGTCTGTTACAATTAACATATTACAACAGAGATGGAGAACATTTTAGAGAAGGAAATACAGAAGTCTAGGCTTTTACGGGGCTTTTGACCAGTCATTGGCTGGTTTATGTGGCCAATTTACACACTGTAGAAATAAAATTTTACTGGCCCCATGTGATCGGCCATTCGAGCTTCGGTTAATTAGACCCCGAAAACCTAGAATTATCAACCTTTTGGGTAGTATTAGAAACTATATGTACAAGAAATTGTCATAAAAAAAGCCTTGTCACAAATTAAAAGTGGGAAATAGAAATTTACCCTATTATAATTATGTCAAATATTTATTTTTATTTTTAGATGGTTATTGGTTCTCTTGTGCACGAGCTGTTTCAAGTCTCCCTATCCAAGAATCTGATTACATTGGAAGAAATAAAGGCGGAATGTCGGTCTATGCTGAAAAACCAGGATTGCGTGTTTATGCTCTATGGTGCTGATATGTCGGATGGTGAAGCCATAGACGAAATGATGAAGTTCACACCACAGATTGCTAGATTCATAGAGAAATATGTTGTCAAGACTGGAAACCAAACAAAGAGAAATGTGGGGTACTTAAATAAGGTATTGCATCAATATTTTTTTGTAGTCTGTCAAAAAACTGTAGGAATAGATTGAGGGCACTGATGTTCCCGTAGTTTTCCTCTTATAGTAACACTAAAAAAATCAGCACTGAAATATAGTTTTATGACCTTGTCAAATAAATATGAAAGAACTTTGGAAGTGACATATTTTCTGTAGTAGTTTAGATATATTTGTAATGTCAACTAATTTTAGAAATAAATAGTACTAAGCTTTATTATTTTTCAACGGACAGCCCTATACAAACATGCGCAACGAGGTTCTCTGGGTTGCTATGCCGCGTGTTGTATGCACGCTTTACTGTCATTTTTGACTGCATTTCAGCGTCCATCACCAGGGTTGATATTACAGTCGAACTTGACAATTACGAGGAAGATGGGACCGACTGAATTTGCTTTACTCACTACCAGCAAAAGCTTTTTTTAATCCAATCGCCATTGCATATTGTCACCAAGTAAACAAATAAATATACGTACTTATAATTCATAAACTTAGATAATTTTTGGATAAAACTGTTAAGGAAAATTGTGTTGGTTTGGACATGTAGAGCGAATGGACAGCGAAAAAACGGCTAAAAGGATCTTTGATGTGAATTTTGGTGGATGCAGAAAAGGAGGAAGGCTGAAAAAGACATGGCACGATCAAGTCCATTAAAAACTTGAAGCTGGACATGTCAAGAGTAGGAATAATCAGCGTGCATGCATGAGAAGATATATGAATGTATAGGAAGCGAGGTCTGTATGTAAAGACAGAATGATACGGCGTTCTATCCTCTCTGCCTACCCCTACGGAGAAACGGCATGATGGTTTATTTTGTTTTTTGTTTGAAAATTACAAAATGTTTACATACATACCATTTTCTAAATTTCAAATGCAAATAAATAAACATTTGTTTTTTTTTTAAACAAAATAGAATTGTTTTTCAAGAGAAGCGTTCCAGGCTGGTTTTTCTATGGGATGTTTTTTAATGATCTGTTTTTTTTGTTATATTATTATGTATTAAAAGGATGTACATACAGCGTTGTAGCTAGGGCCATGGGCACTCCTGGCAAGGTTTGAATTTTACGCCCCCGAGACTTATTTTCTTGGAAGAAAAAGAGAAAAGAAAGGTGTGGGTCTGCAAAGTACGCCCCCCTTAGGGTTGCGCCCTGGCAGCCGCTGTGTACGTATTAAAATTATTTTTTTTGTTCTTTAGAGGCCTCCCCCTGAAAAAACCGAATGGGATGGAACTATTGAGAGCATAGTCGATATAGAGGAGAACATTTGGTCGCCCCATATCGGCGTCAAGGGAAAGATTGATGTTACAATGGAAGTGACAATACACGTTAAAGATGAAAAAAAAGGTATCTATTTTTAAATGTTTTTTTGAGTCACGACAGGCCAGGAGGCCCAACTACATTACTGAATTACGACACAGAACGCCCTCACTGGAAATTGAATCCGGAACTCTTGGGCTGCCGTGTTATGTTTAGTTATGAATACGTATTGTTACAAATGGCATAAAAAAATCATTATCTAACACATGTTTACTACTGTTCATCTCGTTTGATTTTATACCTACCATACTTGAGGTTCCGGTTTTGATTCCTGGGAGGGTCGACATAAAATATTTGTTTTTAAGGTTTTACTCTGCAATATTTCATTGTCCCTCGACTGGCACCTGAAGTGTAAGACTGATTACCTTATGATTGAGATACGCTGCATTTCAATGCAGTGCCCTTTGCACCATCAGGTGCTGTAAGTTTGATGATGTTTACCGAGTCCCGCCAGAATTAAGAATACCATTCTGTTTGTAAAATAGAACCAGAATCCTGAATGAGTTCTCAACTCGATGTCTACTCTCATGTTAAAACCCTATAATCTCGAGTTTGATCCTCGCAATATTAATTTGAAAAGCTGATTTTATTCGAAAATTTGTTGCCAGCATTGTTTTTTTAAAGATACAAAAATTATAGCGGCACAACCACAAAAGATTGTCAATGAATATGGCTCATATTCTAAAATATTTAATTTCATATTTTACATATATACATATATAATTAACAAAACAATCATGAGCACTAGCCACAGGACCACTGCCTGATTCTTCTTTAGTAATTTATTTAATGTGCTTTGTCATTGTATAGTATGAAATTATGAAATATGTATTTGTTTTTATAAGTGTATTTATTTTTATTTCCTCCTATCACATTAATGTTAATAATAAATATTGTGTAACATGTAGATATGTATACTTTCAGTACGGAGACTCATGCCCCTGGAGTTAAAGACAGGTCGAGCCAGTGTATCTTCCGAGCACCGCGGTCAAGTCATCCTCTACACCATGATGATGGCCAACCTCGGCTCTACCATAGAACCGCACGATGCCGGGCTGCTTCTGTACCTACGGTAAGATATAAAGGAAGAGACATTGCCTCGCTATGGTTGGCCTTTAAACTTCTGAACGGCTTAATTTATGGAGCGCATAAAATTATATGCATCCATGATCACTGTTTTTGGGAAAACCAGTGGCAAAAAGACTATTTCTTTTATGTTCAATGTGCAACTTTTGGGTAGTGAAAAGTCTATTCAATTTATCTTAAAATAAATAGTCTTTTAGCTACCGGTTTTTCAGCAACCGTGACATGGGCAGTGGCGTTTTTTCTTTTAACCACTTCATTTGTTTTCTCTAAAAGCAGGACCGATCGTTGATGCCTGTGGGGGGATGATTGGCCTGTTGAACAACCTACCAAGAGAGGTGTACCCTTTCCACGCTCGGATTAAGAGTTTTAAACTATTCCTTCCTAACTACATATATCTGTGGCCTGGATCTCTAGTTTCAGTGCTGCAGAGCAGCGTTTATTTAATAATTTAAAATACATATAACAATTTGTTACCCACTAAGTATAAAGACTTTTCGGTGGGACACATTTTTTTTTTCAATAACAGGTTTATTTTACATTATTTTATTTATATTACATAAATTTATTTATTAGCAGGCACTATAAAGTATTTAGAAGATATTTCTTCAGTTCTACAGTTAGTTAGATAGATCTTTCATGTTAATGATGGTTTGTGGGAGATCATTGAACAACCTTGGAATAACGCAATTTAATGTTTGCTCTCCGAACTTATTTGTAATTCCAATCTATAAGGACCAATGTCGTAAATCATAATATTACAGAGGAGTAATTATTTAGTAATTTTGTGATGTTCTAATGAACTGTTCGAGGTCTTTGATAGCAAATATTAATAAAAAACATTACAGCACATGTACATGTGTGTATAAAATACTTGAATATATAAGTCTACAAAATGATGGCAAGAAAAATATGAAATCTGACATTGGCCGTTCTAGATCCAAGTCACAGATATATTGTGATGTGTATTGGGGATTTGGTTGTCTTAGTTGACATTTTACAGAACAAGTCCGGTGGGTCATTTTTTCTTTTGAAAATTTTGAATTAGGAATTGTTAACTTGAAGTGTAGTGGATTTTGTTAACTTCGTGTCAGGGCGGATAAAGAATGTAATTCTGTGCGTGAAATAGAACCAAAACCCTCGTTGAGAGTTTATGATTCAACGGTCCCAGGTGGAAAAACCCTCCAAAAGGAAATACATAATTGAATTATTTTTTATTTAAAATTCGCAGGGAATCAATTGAAATGCATGAAATATCGGCCGGACATGCAGAAAAACGAGATCTCATACTATTAAGAAATGAACTTGCGCGCTATCTCTCTAAATGGGGACAGGGTCGAAAAAATTCTCGTAAAACTGAAGAGTCCTCTAAACAAGCCCCCGCTGCCACAGACAAAGGAACTATTGAAAATTCTAGTCACAAACAGAATCCCAACATAGCTACCGAAGAGGAAAATGAATTCTTATCTATGGATCTGCAGAAATGCTTTATGAAGGACGATATGCAAGAAACAGAGTGTAGTGACTTGGCAATAATGGAGTTGCCAGAACCAATAAATCATCACAGTGCTTGTGGAAAATGTCCCTATCTTACACTCTGCTCTATTCATTTGAGGTAGGTACTTTTCATAAATACTAAAAGACGTGGTATAGCAGGAAATTAATCTCAGACCTTTGATTCGGAGACCATGACACTGACACAGGACCACAATCTGACTCAATGAACAAGTTCAGTGCTACCAGAAATTTGATACAAAAAAATGTTTCCTAGTAGCCATTTTTTCCAATGTTTAGTATATTTTGACAGCAACGGGGTTCTTCTTTCAACGGCAGCGACGGCAAATCGTGACGTCACAGGCGGAGTAATTTCAAAATTACATTAAAAATTCAAAGTATCTTCGTCGGTAACCCGTAATTAGACATGTTTAGAAAAAAAAATGTTGACATATTCTATTTTCCATACAGAAAACTTAATTTTACTTACTAGATAAAATTGAAGATAAATTTAAACATCCCATTAGAATACAGGCTCTAGTAAGTTAAATTTTTTTTTTCAATCTTTACATGAAAAAAATTCACTACAAACCAGGAATGCGTAAAGAATGGATCAAGGAGGAGTTTACTACTACTATCTACTATCTTTGCTTACATAACATTGATTACATATTATTTCTAATTAGTGCAAGCAAACTCAGTCTATCGGAGAATCATCCTCTGATGAAGCTTCAGCCGCAAGCGCTGGGGCACCTTACTGGAGCCCACCGGGAGTATCTCCTGCACTGGACTGCTCTGCTCGCCCTGGAGGAGAGGGACCGCTCGGTGCTGAGTCCAATGAAGGACATATGGACAGTGCCCCATGCAGAAAGGTGACTGGCTTACCACAAAATAATGAATCGCTATAGCAAAACGCCTGTCTCATGCACGAGAGTTCTGTGACCACAAAATTAAAGTCATCGACAAGCCTGATATGGGTCTCTTTGTTGTGGTGCAAAAATAAAAGGAAGTTTTGTCTATGTCCAAATCTTTGTAGACTAATACTGGATTTTAACCCTCTTTTATGTTAAACGCCGACTTAATTACACGCTTATAAATTGCGTCTGGACGGATGATAAATACAGTTCTGTGTGTGAAATAGAACCAGATTCCTGGACCAAAGTTTTTTACTCGATGATTAACTTCAGGTAAAAATCCTGAAAAAGAAAAACTAGTGGGAAAAGTCCGCTCGTAGTGTAGTAGTTGGCCTGTTCGCCTACCATATTTGGGGTCCTGGATCCGATTTCTGGAAGGGTCGATATGAAATATATGTTTAATAAGGTGGTTTTACTCTGTAATATTTCTTTTTCGCTGGACTGGCACCCGAGGCGCAAAACTGACGATCGAGATACACTGTATTTACTCAACAAATAATAATGGTTTATTAATAAAAATGTAAATAAAGTGTTAAATAAAAAAATAAACATGATTACCTACTAGTTAATTTATTATAAAGTTGTACAATATATATACCATTTATTATTTTAGAATGTTTTTTAGTAAGTTTTAAGATTTTTGTCTACCTAAATCCAGTAACCATTTTATTACAAATTTATTTGATTGAATTCAGGTCATGGTTTTGTACTTGGGTAACATATTAAATATTTTGGGGCCCAGAAACCTGAAATTTCTTTGCCCGAATTCAGAGTTTGTGGTAAACCCCATGACCCATCCTCTAGTTTGACTTCTGGTAGTGTGGGAGTGTTCCTTTCGGGATTTGGTAGAATAATTTGCTTTTACAAGCATAATTATTCTAGATATATATATAATTGCAAATGCAATGGTGCATACACCATCAGGTATGGATAATAGTTTAATGATGTTGATGACAAATTATACACTTTCAAATTGCAGAGAAAAGCGAGGCAAATGCGTCATCAACATGGTGATAGAGGGGACTGTAGTTCCTGTTGGAGACCGCTTTGAACATTCGCTACAGAGAAATCTCAAAGGTTTGTAGAAACTATTTTGTGTAGGTTTGATAATTAAAGAATGAGACATATAACTGATCAACTTGCCTTCAAGTAACAAATTATCAAAATATATTGTACTGCGATTAGCTCCTGCCAAGTAAGAATATGTGTTAATTTGATACTTAAAATAAGTATTACAAAGAAACAGGGATTCATTGCAACATTGTATGTTTATTTTATTCATTACTATCGCCAAAAGGTTGACTGAGTTTGACTCTAGCAGATGACCTTCTTCTCTTGTCATCTCACACGTGCGTTAATCGTCACCGATCATATTTTGTTTTGCACGAGCTTTTACCCTAAATTTTTATAAAAAATACCATATCTGGTAAAACCGTGGCATGAACGAGATAGACTCTTCATGGCCCATCCACTCACTTGAAGCTAGCTCAAAGAAACTTTAACTTCCTGGCTCCGAAATTTTTTAATCAACTTCCGGCAGCCATAAAAAACTCCACAAGTGCCAATGTATTTAAGAAAAATGTTTGCAATTGGTTGCTGCACATCGATAGGGACGAGGTTGTCAATTTTTTTAAAGTTCGAGATTAGCATTTAGCTAACATTTACAAATCTGCTTTCCTTTCATACTTTTACTTTTATTTGCTTTTTATATATCTTGATATTTTTATGTTTTTTCATTATGTATTTTTGTATTATTTGATTTAGTACGTACTATTATTTGGCATATGATTTATTGCTCCTATTTCTTATATTTCTTACTATAGTATTGAGTGAGTTTCTAGAAAACGTATCTCAATTATCATTTCAATCATGTTTTTATAGATATATTCTTTTTCTGTTGATTTCAATGATACTCTTTTTTTTAATACTATTATATTTTACTATTATTTTGTGGATTTTAATAATACCATTATTTTGTATTTTTGATTATGTGTGGTTCTTAATTTGTATAATTTATATTTTAAAAATTATTTCTTATTATCTTTTTTGCATTGTATTCTTTGGAATTTTATTATTTATTACTTATACCTTTTTTCTAGATTGTTATTCTATTGCATCACATGTCATTATAATTTAATCTAATTCATTTTACTATGTATTTTTATTGTGGCTTGACACGGGCATAGCCTAAAAAGCCTTAATAAGCTCATTAATATTTAAACTAGTGTAATTTTGAATGAATAAATGAATAGCGGTAAATCATGCGACTGGAAGGAAGGAAGGAAGAGGACAGTGTACTATACACGATCCGCGCAGTGACGGCGCATGTTCGGGTGTGTAGTTCCCTCGGAACTTAGCATCCTGACAGAATATTGGATATATGTGATTTAGTTACGTACAATATGTGTATAAAATGATGGTGGATTTAGCGTTCTGATCTGGTTCCAATGTGCGAGCTGTCGTTGCACATGTTATCGCTTGTTTACACCTGCGTCAGATATACAGCGTGTATGGTAAATCCTGTCACATCCGAAACCATGATGATTGGTATGAGTACGAAGACATAATGGCATATTAAAAAAAATAATAAATTTTAAAAACCAAATGGTTGCTTACTTCTACAGATAAGAAAACAGGAGTGCAGAAGGGGTATATAGCTCTGCTCTCTGAAGAAGTAGGCAACCCTTTTTTTTATCAATTTTTTAAATTTTGAAACTCTTCTAAATTATTTTTTTAAATATGCCAATATGTCATCTTGCTCATACCGATCATTGTAGTTTCGGATGATAGGGTTTATCATACACGCTGTATCATAAAATAATATTATTAAGCATAATACTTATATTACAAATTTACAATATGTAAAAAAAATGGTCTGCCAGTGTTTTTGGTCTTAAGCTGCCTGTTCAATGCAGTACCCTGCTTGTGGAAGATAATGATATATGTATAAAGTTTGTGAACAACAAGCCGTCAGTTTATCATCCATTATTTTCAGAAGAAAACCAGTTTAAAGACCTCCAGCAATCTCTTTTCCAAACCGGAGAATATGTCGTAGTTAGCACTCAAGGAAAGGTGGCTATCGCTCTCGGCACCATAACACATATAGACACGCAAGTTATCACAATACTTCTTGACAGGTAGGACTCTTTTTTTTTTCTTAATCTGGGGGTTAGTTCTAAGTGTCCTTATTTTGTATAAAATTAGCCTAGTCAACATAATGTAGACATTTCTTTCACTACTTCATATTAAGATTTATTTAATGCTTATTATTAAATATATATACTTTTTTTTTTTTACAAAACTTTAAGGTGACTGACCTTTCCATTAATGTAATATATTTAGATATGTGTATTTATTTAGAATGCAAATAGATGTACAGGTTAAAATGTTATATATAGAGAGACTATTTTTATATATAGAAACAGGGACAAAACAAGGAGATAGTGGGAAGAAAAAAGAAGGAAAGTGATGAGGG
The DNA here is from genome assembly GCF_059751315.1 of Micrasema longulum. Classification (NCBI taxonomy): domain Eukaryota; kingdom Metazoa; phylum Arthropoda; class Insecta; order Trichoptera; family Brachycentridae; genus Micrasema; species Micrasema longulum. The sequence continues at coordinate 24,899 of NW_028277288.1, forward strand.
GTGGTGGAGGATGAATGAAGGAGAGTGGGAGGGGAAAATTGCATTTGATTTGATGACGAGAAATAATTTAATGTTTGTAACTTGTTAATCCTAATTACAGTCTATAAACATTTGAACAAACTCGAAAAAATTATGTTAGGTCATTAAAATATCCTTGCCTTTTTATTGAGAGCTATTCTGGCCTGCTGCAGCCTGCTTAGGTTGTTTGATCGTTAGTATAGCAAAAAATCTAAAGCAATAGTAAAAAAATTAAAAACAGAAGAGTTTTTGAATAATAAAAGGAATACTTTTTCAAAACTTTCACTATTGCTATTAATTTTCAACTATTCCTAATGATCAAACAATCCGGCCTTACAGTTTATATGTAGTATTGGATATATGAATCGTTATTTAGGAGTACTTTCAGATGCCTAACTCATTTTGATCAAAATCTGACATAGGAAACCTAACTATAATATATTTTTATTTGTTAACAATAGAAATTACTGCATTTTACTTAATCTCTAGAGCTTTTGTTTTCAGCACTACAGTTTTTTAATTATTTTTTTTACACTATTTTTACCTAAGAACTATGAATCTCTATTTAGTGTATTATTTAATCGCAAAAGTTACACATAGCATTCTTTTTGCAGATTTTTCTTGAAAATTGCAGGACTTAATGACAAAACAATTGTAATGGATTTAAATGTTATCAAAAATGTTAAAAATTCTAAAAAAGAAAATTACATGGAGATAATTTTGCCTTTTAATATAGTGATTGGCGAGTTCGCCTATCATGTCTGAGATCCTCGGGTTCGATTCCTGACAGGATTGACGTGAAATATTTGTGCTGCTGTATTTCACTGTATTTTTTTTTGCAAATTTGAAATTATTGTTTTTTTTTTTCTTCATTTAAGTGTGCTTATTTCAGAGATTTGTCTAAAAGAAATTCCGCCTCTACTGTGTACCATTTAGACTTGTACGAATCCCAATCTCTTGTGATATACAACTTGACCAACTTGGGCCTACTGATGGACAATACCGAAATATCTGCTAATTTGAGAAGGTACTTTTTTAGATTTTTCATTAGAAAAGTAAATTTAAATTTGCAAATCGACTGGAAACAATCCCATCCACTTTCAAAAGATGTTTCTACGATAACTCTGTTTAAATCCCGACTGAAGACACATATCTTTTCTCTTCCTTAATCTCTCCTCTTTTCCTGTCCCTTTATTAGTTTTTTCCCATTAAAGACTAGTATCGATATTCATTAATTTATATATATTATTTGTATCTTAGAGGATAAATTAGGGCACTACTTTTTGCTGTTTTGAAGTTAAAAATGCAGAAATTATCGCAATAAGCTATTTTATACATTAATAAAACACCAAAGTCCACTTTCATCATAAAAATTCTTTTTTAAATTGAAATATAATATATAGTCCACTTTGTTTTAGTGCCCAAAACATAAGTAGTCCCAGATACACAATTTTAATATGTACTTTTATTATCAAAATAATCATTATTTTACTTTGAAAGTTCTTTAAAAATTGAAATTTTCTCGTTTGGTTTAAAAGTTATCATGTTTTGAAAAGCACACAATCTTAACATCTTGTTTCCTGACCATTTCATTCAATTTGACCCCCGTAGTTTATGCTCTAAGGTACAGATTTTTTCTCTTTTATTTTCTCTGATAAATTTTGAACATAATAAGACCTTTTATTTTATTAGCTGGTTGGATGAAATTGCCATTTGGCAATAAACTTGCCAATGTACAAATATGAATGTACGAAAGTTCAATAAATAACAATATCTTTATGTGTTTTTAACCAAATTTTTATCTTAGTATTGTGATAGACAAACAGGATGCCACATTCGAAGACAAGATCTCTCGCAAAGTATTCGAGAAGGGAAAAGAAATCCTTCAAAGATTGAATCCAGTTCAGCAAAGGGCCGTACTTAAAGCTTTGGCTACCAAGGACTACATTCTCATACGTGGCATGCCTGGCACAGGTACGGACAAAGTCCATTAAGTTACGTAACCTAACATTTCTTTTTATTCGTAAATATGAAGAATATATGGAGGAACTTCATGCTAAATGTGTTTAAATCAGATTTAGTCCAACTAAATGTTCTATTTATAAACACCCGTAAGAATATTACTGTATCTGTGGACTGTAATGGGAGGCCTTCTCTGTAGAGATTTATTCTTGAAAGATTAGATTTTAAATCGGGAGACCCGCAATAATGCACAAATGCTTTTATACAGAAATAACAAATTTAGTCCATTTCAATCAAATTCGTTGCCTGGCTGAGAACGAACTATGTGTCGTTTTTAGCCAGAAAATATTAAAAACATTAAAAATGAATCGATAAATCTGTGAGGGAATAAATTAATCAATACCTGAAAAATAATAAACATTAATAAGGTAGAACAGTTTTTTAAATGTGTTTTTAGGTAAAACTCAAACTATCGTGGCGCTTGTTGAAGTTCTCGTACGTCTGGGGAAATCTGTCCTCATCACCAGCCAAACGCATTCTGCTGTAGACAACGTTCTTGTTAGGTATGTATTTATTCTGCCAAGTGATGCCCTTGTTTTGTGATTTCTGTGTGTTATTTTAATAAGGCCTTGTGTATATCTGGAGTAACGATTACAATCGATAGGTATTGAAGCCATATCTTAACAATTAGCATTTTTATTTTCTTTTATTCAGGAAACATACAGTACGGTTACATAGTTTCATATTTTACACAGTTAGACTTAACTCTAATATATAGACATAAGTTATACATATTATAATTCTTCATATATATTTATTCTTAACACTATACACTAGTAATGTTTTTATCATAACTCTAACTAAATTTTAAAAGTTTAAATGGATACTGAAGAATAACCTACAATATTCAACTGTCATCGTATGCACAAAAACGAATTACAATAAAAAAACAATTAGCGAATCTTTGTTTTTTTAAAACCCACTAAAGGATTTATACTGTATTATGGATTAAATATCAATTCGTTTCGATTAAAATATCAATATATTAATTTATTTTAAAGCAAATTTACTTTCAAACCACTGAAACATAAGTATGATCAATTAATTACTTATTATTGTAACTTCCGTGTTAAGACATACAAAATATATTCGTTATCTCTTTCTCACACATAACGAGTGCGTATATTGTCACCTCCCTTGGACTGTCGTAAGTCAAATTGATGTATTTTAAAGAATACTAGCCCTTATGAAAAAGTATTGAAAGACTAAATTGCATTAATGAAAGCTGCAAGATTTTACTGTAATCGCAAGTGTAATTTTTCTAACGAGATTCTAAAGTTTTAGGTTAAAGACGTATTTGAATTAGTGATTTTAAAGTGAGCAGAGTAATCTCGTGTAATCCAGTAGTAATAATTTTGGCCAATAGAGGCACAACTGGTCGCTGTATGGAATATATAAATTTACTTACCCAAGAAAAGTAATATATTTTTTTGGTGATGTGTTTTTTCCTAATATACGATGTCAAAAAAATATGGTAAGCTGCATGTAATCGATTATAAGGAGCATTCGCCCCTGGTAGGTACCTATACAATATTTCTAGTTTATGCATAAGACAATGAATTATTTTCTGATGGCTTCTTACAGCGTTTGTAATCACTCCCCTAGTATACTGTAAAAAAAAAAACAGTATTAACATAGTTAATATAATAACATATTATGTATGTTAATAATAAAACTTCCAGACTGCTGTCTAGTGGGGTGAGCATGCTTCGTTTAGGATCATCCAGTCGGGTGCATTCTCAGCTGCTACCGTACTGCGAGGTCACCCTTACACGGAACTGTCACACCCCTGAGGAGTTACATCAAGTTTACAGTAATGCTGTAAGTACATATTTATTTAAATCTTATTTAAATCTTAAAATAGGGCACACATATCATACATATTGTTATGTGTGTTCTAATAATAACATTGCAAATATATTTAATTCATAAATTGTTTATCACATATGTCTTGACCATTATTTTAAATTTTGATATGTTTTTTTCTTCATAAATATTTTTTTCCATTTCGTAATACTTTTTAATTGCTTTAAATAAAATTGAATTTTGTGACTTTGCCTTTTTCCTAAATGGAAGTCTAATTTTGTTCTTTTCTCTAGTATTGTGATGTGTTCATGCTGGTTCCGATCAATTTTTTTCCAAAATTCTGTTTTTTTATTAGAGTTTATAATTTTATGAACAAATATCATTGTATTGTAAAATATTCTTTGTTTATATGTTAATAATTTCATTTCATTTACCATCGACTTTACCCTCGTATATCTGTTTTTTTTTCAAAATGATTACTCATTATATTACATAGTCGGGTTTCTGGTACAAGTTGATAACTACAAATTTTCGAAAAATGAGATGTCTTTGTAAATGGTATAAAATAATCTTTGTTTAAATAGTAAATAAAATTGTACTTCATATTTTATAAAAACAAAAAATTTCATTTTTTAATATTCAACTCGCAGTTTTATTTTAATAGTTGATTTAAGATGAGCTTTTAACTTTATAAGTCCAATATCTCACAACTATTGCTAAATTATAAATTTAATAAATTATTGCATATATTTAATCAATTATTGCACGGTCATAAACACTTCCAACGTTTTATTCTCCCGACGCTATATTATCATCATCATTCCATGTCCATTTCCTAGTTGGAGCATATGGTGTCCACTAAAAGCCTCGAGACATCTCTGTCAGCCACCAGCTCCTGTGCATCCTCCCATATCAGGTTTGCGTCCTGTAGTTCTGACTTTAACTGCTGATGAACAGTTACCAGCGGACATCCGAGACGTCAAGAACCTGATGCCTTGTAAAGTAGGCAAGCGTGGTTAAGGCATTCAGGAGGCATCCGCAGTATATGGCCCAACCAACCATTTTGCCTCCACTTGATGACAGTTGTCACCGGAGTTTGCTGCATCCGTTCTCTTATCTCTTCATTCCTCAAAAAGTTTGACCACCGCACACTCAAGAATAATTCAATTACTTTTAATTTGTTATAGTCAGTAGTTGGTGTGACATGTCTGGGCTCCGGACACTCACTTTTCACCAAGAGAACTTTTGATATCTGTATCGTGGACGAGAGCACACAGGTATACTATTTTTGGTTCAGTTACTCTATTATTTGTAGATATTTAATCAACATTTTGTCAAATGTGTACGAGGAAAATAAGTTCCTTTCGCATTTCTTGGCATCGCTCTGGGATGACAGTTCCGCGGATGCATGGTACTTACCCTGACCCATTGAAAAAGGAGTTGACACCATTATAAGTTAGCTGACTGTTGTGTACGGTTCTTGCTGCTTGATCCGAACAAAATTGAAAATCCTGCCACTTGTGAGATGGAGTCTATAATTCGTTTCCTTAATGCAAGAAATTTTAATCATTTTGAGAAGGGAATTTATTTATTCTGTATACATAATCGACCGGAGGGCTTTTACTAGTATGCTACATAGATAAAATATATAAAGTAAGAAATAAAATACAGAATTTGGTACATTTATGTATTTATTCACAATATATTCATTTGAACATTTATTGAGACACAAGTTCCAACTCCATGGAACCAAAGTCCTGTGTTGACTTGGGACGAATATATGTTTAAAAATTTTGCAGTCAATTTCACCATATTTAATACATATAACAATAAACATCATAAAAAAAATTGTGGTAAATCAAATGTAAAAAAACATGCAATAAAAAAACATAAAAAATATATGCAAAAATAAAAAACAAAATTGAAATAAAACCAACTCAAATATTTGAAAAACCATCAAGGAGTTTCTCACTCAAATCCCCCCCTAAGGAAGAAAATATTCAAATACATATTCCTCCACATAACTAGTAAGAAAATAAAAATTACATGATATACAGAAATATTGTAACAAAATTGAACAAATCAACATAACTTGTTAGTAAAATTGTACACAGTTGTAAGCGGACAGAAAAGAAAATTGTAAACAAATTATTAACATGCTTTAAAATGCTTAAAAGTAAAAGTATCTGTAAAAAAGAGTTAAAAAACAGTAATAGAGAGGGAATATGGGAATCTAGGCATTCACAGGACTTATGACCTGTCATTGGCTGGTTTAAATGGCCACTTAATACACCGTGTAACATTCACCATTCTGCCTATGTTTAAACATCCACATTTATTCGACTTTTCCATCTGTTGACTTTTGTGAAGTTTTTAGTTTTTAACCTTTATCATGTGGGGGGGATTCATCCGGCTGAACCAATTCATCTACTAGGCAACGCCTGAAAACGATTTTCCAATTTTTGTACTTCTTCTTATACAAGTTGTCTTAAGCCCTGTAAATGCTTAGACTTCCATATTCCTTTCTGAAAAATTTTTCCCTCTCTGTTGCAAGAAATTTTTATCTAATCATTTGGACATACTTAAAACATTGTTGAAATTTAAATCAGTTCACATTCATCAACAGATCTCCGAGGTGTGCAGAGAAAATGTGACGAGTGATTCAATGTTAAGGAGATGGGTGAGACAGTTCAAAGGTCAGATAATGTGCACGATGGAGTGGGTGTCCATCTTTGATCAATGATGAACTAGTTAGTCGATTTATTGCTGTCATGGCACTGCGATGCTAAAATATATAGAAATACAAACCGAGCTTCCTTTTTGGACCTCGATCATAGATACATGTAAACAATTATCTTTTCAGGTTCTTCAGTGTTCTGTATTACGGCCACTGTTTGCGGCTAAAAAGTTTATTTTGGTTGGAGATCCTGATCAGCTACCGCCCATAGTAAGAAGCAACAAAGCTAAGTTAGTATATTTTAAACAAAGTACGATGTGTGTTCGGAAAATAACGGGAATTTTTTAATTTTGCGGGTTTGGAGAGTCCGAATGTCAAATTTTTAAAAAATATGTGGTATACATGCCCCTGAAGTGTGCTAAAATTTTACTTTGTCTGTGGCAGCCGCTAAGGTTAGACATGTTTTTATGAGCTTGATGATTTTCATTGGTTAAAAATTAATCAAAGAATTTGTATCAAATTTTGTGATCGATCAAAAACGATCGCCGAATCACAATCAGAGAAGTCTCTGATGATGTTGACATATAGATTGGCTCATGCCATGAAATTTTTTCTAATTTTTTGTGTATGAAACGCGTTGCAGCAAAATTTGTTCCAAAATTTCTGAATTTCAAACAAAAACACCGGCAAATGGATGTTGCTTTTTAACCCGTTATTTTCAGAACACACCTCGTAGACAAAAATAAGTATTTTAAACCTTGCAATTAAGTCATTAATAGTGTATTGTAAAAAGCACACGACAAAAACAGACTTATCAACAAATAATCATTTTTACAGGAGAGCAAAAAAAGAGTGAAAACATTTATAACATTAAAACTCGTTTTCGTTAAGTACATGATGAGAAAAGGATACTTTTCTTTTGTCTCGCAATTGGATTGCAATTTTTTTCAAATTATTGAATTTGTATATAAGGGTAAAGTGTCCACTTGAGACAAAATAGTCTCGAGACCAGACTCACAAATGTATATGGGCCTGAGAGCACTCTCGGAGACAAGTCGTCACTGGTCGCCGAGACTACACGTATCGCAAGTGGACATGCTCATTTCTGCACTCGAGACCTAGTCTCCAGTCTTCCGTCAATTTTAGAAGAGCTGAGAGCACTCTCGGAGACAAGTCGTCACTGGTCGCCGAGACTACACGTATCGCAAGTGGACATGCTCATTTCTGCACTCGAGACCTAGTCTCCAGTCTTCCGTCAATTTTAGAAGAGCTGAGAGCACTCTCGGAGACAAGTCGTCACTGGTCGCCGAGACTACACGTATCGCAAGTGGACATGCTCATTTCTGCACTCGAGACCTAGTCTCCAGTCTTCCGTCAATTTTAGAAGAGCTGAGAGCACTCTCGGAGACAAGTCGTCACTGGTCGCCGAGACTACACGTATCGCAAGTGGACATGCTCATTTCTGCACTCGAGACCTAGTCTCCAGTCTTCCGTCAATTTTAGAAGAGCTGAGAGCACTCTCGGAGACAAGTCGTCACTGGTCGCCGAGACTACACGTATCGCAAGTGGACATGCTCATTTCTGCACTCGAGACCTAGTCTCCAGTCTTCCGTCAATTTTAGAAGAGCTGAGAGCACTCTCGGAGACAAGTCGTCACTGGTCGCCGAGACTACACGTATCGCAAGTGGACATGCTCATTTCTGCACTCGAGACCTAGTCTCCAGTCTTCCGTCAATTTTAGAAGAGCTGAGAGCACTCTCGAACAGGGCATCGCTTTTTTTTCATTTTTTGTCTTTAAATCAATTGAATTAATTTGGTTAAATGAGCGTACGACAATGGACAGATTAGGAATGTTTTCAATTAATAAATGTTTACGAGAAAAATGTTGATTTTATGGAACGTTAACCACAAGTTGTACAAGAATCGTGACAAGAAAATGAGTGCATGTTTACTACATCTAAAAGCAGTTCAAACTCCACTGCAGACATCCGAATAAAAAAATAAAATTGCTGTGCATCCAATTGAGTTGAACCGGCTCCAAAGAAGATCCACGCATTTCCTCACCCAACACTTTTTTATTTATTTTCTGTTTTTACACAGTCTTATACGCAATTAAAAAAGCTAGGACCTGACGCAAATCCATTTTGAAAAATAAAAACACAAATATGTGTGATCAAGTCACACAGTAGACTGCGTGTTGATTCTCTAGTCGACACGGAATTGTCGAGTCTCCCATACCTATCTCGATACATCAAGTGATCTCAAATGAACAACATCCTGAGACCGATCTCGAGACTTTATCTCGAGATTTTATCTCAAGAGGACACTTAGCCTAAGGTTTATGGAAACTTATTTTTTAGGTCTTTAGGATTAGACGAGAGTCTGTTTAAACGTTTGGACAACTCCCAGTCTACCTTCTCTCTCTGCCTGCAGTATAGAATGAACAAACCCATCATGGGGCTGGCCAATGTTCTCTCTTACAAGGGTCAACTCGAGGCCGCTAATTCAGCTGTGGAACTTGACACCATCAAACTCAATAAAGAAGTATACATATTTACTATCCATTATTCAAACAAATTATTCTTTGTATTCTCTTTCAACATAATATAATATATCTACATTCAACCCTCCTATAATGCGGTATTCTTAAAATGCAGTTTTCATAAAACATGAAGCGAAAATTGAGAAAAACTCTCTTAGAACACGATTTCCAAATAACATGTTTTTCGTACAAAATACATCCAACAACGTAAATGATTGATGAAATTACTTAGTATCGATATACTGGGCAATATTGTGAACTGAAAATTCTCAAGATCAATTGTAAAAACACAGATTGAATCCTACATTCAAGCACAAGACTCTCGGTCCTTTTTTAAAAAGAACAACAATGTTTAATACATGCAGATATTATCATAAAACTGCTAAAATGCGTTTTTTTATTCTTATTCCAGATAGTGAATATTTCAATACCAGATGACACATGGTTGCAACAGTGTGTATCGGGTTTGTTAGATGATTCTGTTATTTTCCTGGATACTGGCAACACTCACAAAAAATGTCTGGAATATAATACTCGGAATAATCGGAAAATGGATAAATGTTCCAATATATATGAAGCTGCTTTGGTCATGAATATTATCAACAGTCTGCTTGCGGTATGTCATACTTCAAATATGAATCAATGTTCTATCACTGAGATGTCCCCACGTGGTATTAGTGAGAAATTAGTTTTGTCGTTACTATCGCTATGAAAAAAATACGACGATCCGTTAGTCTATAGCGACGTAGTATCGTTGTTTTGTTCACAAATCCAAAATCCTACTACAAAACCAAAATGAAAAGCGAACCAAACTAACCATAGACAAAGCAAGTCAATTATAGAATTTTAAGAATCAATTTCAAATTAATTATTTTTGACATCCTACCTTACACTCATTTCCATATAATGTTGCTAACCGTTGACATATTATATATTTTTTTCTTTACACTTTTTTGAATTCGGGATGAAAAATAAGTATCCTATTTTACTTCTTACCCTTCCGACTATCCCTTTGCAAAAAATTATGTCAATCGGTCGTTCCGTTTCCGTTCCGGAAACACGAACAAACAAACGAGCACACTTTTGCATTTATAATATTAGTATGGATTGCCTAAAATGTGAGACAAGATGTGGTAGAGCGAAGTTTGAACTTCGAGCCTCTTGATCCAGTGTCCGTTACATAACCACGGGACCACAACCTGTCTCAATAATCTCAGATAGACCCGTAGAGGTAAACTGTTCATTTAAAGGAAAAGTGTGCACCATTTCTTTGATCAAACATAGTATTTTTAGTTATTCAATTTGCATCTGTGTTAGTGATTGTGTTATTGTAGTTTTTTTTAATTCTATTAAAGGTGGGAATTTTAAACAGCGACATCGGTGTAATAGCTCCCTACAGAGACCAAGTAGCCCTTTTAAAAAAATTATGCCTGGAAAATACAAAGGATTCTTCTGAACAATATAAAGATATTGAAGTCAATACTGTAGACCAGTACCAGGGAAGAGATAAAAGTGTAATTATTTACTCCTGCTCAAAAAGTAGAGATCGTCAGCACAGTGACATGCACAAATCTACGGTAAGTGTATTTACCCATATTTTATGGAATACCTCGCAAAGATTTACACATTCATAATATGTATATGTAGCGAATACAATAAATATAATTATTACCTTATAAGAGGGAATTGGCGCATTTGACAATTTCGATAATATGTGATTCCCATTTAAGATTGCAAGTAATCACAACTCCAAGATCTTTTTGTGACGATACTGCTTGCACTTGATTTTCATCCACGGTATATATTATTTTCGTATTCCTAGGGCCAATGTGTAGGACGGTGCATGTCTCAAGGTTGAGCATTAAAAGCCATTCTTTTGTCCATTGAAAAATCTGATTAAGGTGATCTTGGATTTGCTAGTGGCTTATTATTGGGTTGGCAAACAACTTTGTATCGTCAGCAAAGAAAGATATGGGCGTACGAATTAGTTCTTTCAAATCAGTCAAGTAGATTCCAAATGCAATCGGGCTAACAACTGACCCCTGAGGCACCCCGCTCAGAACTGTGAGAGGGTCTGAGAGGTCCATTGATAGTTTAATCAGACACATGTGTCATTTTTTTGTTCACCTCCGTTACATAAAAATAAGTTAATAAAATTAGGTGATAGCCGCTAGATAACGACACCGCTCTCTTTAAGTCGACATCTCTGGTCACTATGAAGACGGCTGTTTTGTTACGCCCACCGCATCATGGCATATCATGGCTGCTAGATAATGGCATTGCTTTCTTAAGAAACCATAGCTTTAATCATTGAACGTCTACTTAATACTGTTTGATATTTCTTACAGGAAAATGAAATTCTGGATGACCACAGGCGCCTGACTGTGGCCATCACAAGAGCTAAACATAAACTGATCATAGTTGGCGATATCCAAACCCTTCTTTCTTATAACCCCTTTAGAACTCTGATTAATGCTCTCAAGGCTGATAGTTCATTGGGACTCGTAATTCCTCTCCTGGATTTGGAAGCGAAGCAACAATTCAGTTGGGAGACTGTCATGGGTGTAGTTTGATGATATTCTGATTATTATGTCATCAAGACTGGCATGGCTTTTACTTGTTCGATAGAGGATGGAACGATGGATGAACTATTTAGGCGTGTTAACACGGCACCACCTAATTGTCCATTTCCAAAGTTTATCTTGTCCATTTTGCCTTGTTTTGAGATATTCACAATAAGTGTGTATATTAAAATCTGTATTTTTAATTCTAAAAACAAAAATCTAATTAAATTGAATGAAACACAACATTTCTAAAATATTATACAAAGATTTTAAATTATTTATAGATATATGATTTTTGTAACTGTTTTATGATAGACAATATTTTTTGGAAAAGGGGAGTATATGCACAAGATGCGTTTTGGAACTAGATAATGTTTTTTAGCCATTGTTAGACTGTAAAAGACTTGTTTAAAAAAAAAAATGGTTGAAGATTTATGTGCCTCCTTTAATAAGCCATAAAATGCTATCCACGGTTCATTTGAGATAAAAACTGGATAAGATGAATTCTGAAAATGGGCGACTCATATAATATATTGTAATATTATTAATTTAATTAAATAGTTAGCATAGGACCCGGATAGGTGTAAGTCAAGTGCTGGACCCCTAATAAAGATCGCTCCAGTTCACTTTGGGGTTCAATCTCTGGCTATACCCGGGAAATATTTAGAATACTATGTATTTCTGTGTCTTGCTTGGGTCTATGCGGCTCTCAGGCTTATGGATTTTCCCGTCTTTTTCGAACATACTTCTCAAGTGTCGATGATGGCACTTCGTACCGATTAGACGCCGCCAGGTATCCTATTTCTCAACTTATGACTGCCTCAAGGGCTTGATACATAGCATCCGCAGACTTGGAGTGCCAGCTGGTTTTTCTTATATATGTTCGTACCATCTGCAGTTGAAAACGTGACGTTAGAGGTATAAAAGCGTAACCAACAAAGAAAGAAACTCACTTTAGCATTTATAATATTAGTTAGAAAAAGAATACCTTTCAAATATTGTCAGTGGCGGAACGGGTTACCACCCCATTGTGCCCCGACAGTAGCGTTTTTTAAAACACGGGAGTTATGGCCGATATAAGTGTTGATCTTGAGTTATCACTAGACTTTTATTCAGTCAAAAGTAGGTTGAGATTAACATGTAATGTAATTTTTTTAAATAAACCTTGGTGTAATAGAGTAAATATTAGAACTTTCAAGCTTTTTCTCCAACATTCGATGAATTTCGAATTAAGCGCACTCCGACACTGACAACAACCGTTTCATATAGCGCAGCGCAGTGAACTGGCTTTTGTGCGCGAAGTTCATGCATCTCTGTCGTACGTAGCGAATCTCCTGCCCCTTTCCGCCCCGGTACCCCGTTCCACCCCGGGTTCCCCTATCCCAAAGAATTGTATGTTATGATGAAATTTTGGATTTTTAAATAATAAAAGGATGTGGACAAGCGGACTCTGTAAACCCATTGATTATTAATGTTGTGTAACATGAAATAAAACATCTAAATAGAGCGCACAAAGAATGAGGTTAATTTATTTTTAATATGGTGTTTTAAAAGCCTAGTACTGGGTGTTAGGGGTCAGATATTAAAAACATCACTTTGCATCATTCCAACAGAAGCAATGTTACCAATGATTGAACTGTTAATTATATACGGATAGTTAGGTAAGTATCTAATTGATTTTTTTTTAATCCCATGAGAAATAAATGCAGGAACTTGTAAAATCAAGTCATGTTCCATGCGCCTGTTGGACATTAAAAAAAAAACTATTTATGATCCTTGATGAAATAAGTTGAATAATACTATAAAGGCATTGAAGCCACTTCAAAGTAATTGAATTTTGACTGTAATTCAATCGAACTTTGGGAATATTTAAAAATGCTAGTCGCCTGTCTTCATATAAATTAATATTGGCATTTTGACACATGGCTGGCGGTGGCACACTGAAATAATTCTAACAATAATTTTAATTATTTGTTTGGATAATGTTTGGGAATACTTTGAGCTGGAAGCACGTCAGTTTGAATTGTAATTTTTTTTTAATATTTTTTATTTTTATTTATTCATATTTTTCGCTTACAAACTATAATTAATAATAAAAATAATGTGACCTCACTGGTGTTTCCCGTGCCGAGGACACTTAACAATTTAGTTTTTTTTTAAAATTACATTTGAGAATAAACAAAGAAGACTAACTTAAAAAACAAACATAAGTAAAAAATATTCAGACAGTTTTAAAAGCAAGGTATTTATGTACATCTATATTATTTATATTACAAAACACACAATAAAAATAACAAAAACCTAACATAAGCTATACAGTTGTGGAGCAGTTGATTCAGCATTGGTATGGGCGAATGAGACAATCCATTTTACTTCTACCTAGCTCCACTATCCATTTTTTTATAGCCTTTTTAAACATTTTCTCATTACTAATTGCTTTAATAGATAGTGGAAGTAGTTTATAGATTTTAATTGAATAATACTCAAAATCCCTTTGTCCGAAAGTGGTATTAGTTTGTATTTGTTTAAGTTGTCTATGTGTTGAGGATCTAGTGATTATATTATTTGTATGTGATGTATTGTGGGTGTTTTGTCTTTCATTTGGGTAAGAGTAGTTTTTGAATCTATAAGTGAGTATTGTTTTAGCGTATAATTGTTTTGGTGTCATAAGTTGTGATATATGGAATATTTCTTCAGTAGATGTCTATATAAAGCGGGATGTGGAATTGTGCAAGTACATAAAATACCTACCATCAGTAATCCACTCGTTTGTGTATTGGACATTTTATTTAAATTAATATTTTTGAGAAAAACAAATTCCGCATCTATATGTTAACCAAGTACTTATTTTCAATTTGAATTTTCCGTGCTGTGTACATTTGCTTTTTATATTAAAGTGACTTTTATTGTATAGTTTTGTTTGTATAATAATGTATTATTTGTTTATTAAATTAAATTAAATGTGATTAAGTAGCTAATACTATTATTTCTCTACCCTTTTCACATTTTTACTCAAAATTCAAATCAATGTTGTCTTACTTAATTATTTGTCATAGGGTACATATTTTTACCATGGAAATAGGTTTTTCATATCAGTGTACTTCCTATATTATTTAGGGCTCCATGTCTGTGTCCGAGTGGATGTAGAATAGAAGCGTAAGACTGACCACCTCGCCTTCCTATAACAGAAGATCGAGAAAAGCTGCATTTACCTTACTTAAGCAATTTCCTATGCATCATCAGGTGCAAATAAGAGTTTGATGATGGTGATCTAAGGCAGTTTATATGAATTTGTTTGCATAATTAGCACCTTTTTAGTTTCAAGTAATTTATTGATTTCAATCTGAGATCTATCTTTTTGCTTATTTATATAAAAATGCATAATTGAAATTAGAATATTTTCTTATGAACTACAAAAAACAGTATGTTTTAAATATTAACTGAACAATTGGATTGTTTTGAACACAATATTGGAAAACTTGTTTTATTGTCAATCCAAACGTTTCATTAATGACAATATTTTGAGAAACTTCTGCAGACAAGGACTGGATTCGACTCTTTGGGGAGCTGTTAGTGTTAATATTAATATGTTGTAATCAACAGAGATGAAGAAGATTTTAGGGAAGGTAATATAGAAGTCTAGGCATCTACAGGCTTATGACCTGTCATTGGCATTTAATTCATTTATATTTTATATGGGATGTATTTTGCAGTTAATGAAAAAATATTCCAATTTCAGCTATGCAGTTTTTGTAAAAAAAAAACAAATAATGGTGGATTAAGTAATTATGGATAGATTATGATACAATTATAAATAAATTTATCATTGAAACTTCTTGGTTTAGTTTTACTTTTTATTATTTTGACCAACGAGCGCTTTCGCCTAAGTAGGCATCTTCAAGACTGGTGAATTGTTTACAGTTTTTATACTATTCTTAACTTATTTTGGAGATAAGATCAAACAATTATTTTAACAGGGGACAGAAAACATAAATATAACTAGTTTGCTAAACAGATCATTTTGGGGGTTTGGACCGAAATTGGGATTAAGCTTTTATTATTTAAAAGGTGGGAAAAGAACAGAAAAGAAGAAAGAAAAGACAGGCGTCGTGGCGCAGTTGGTTAGACGGCCGACTGTGAAACTGGCGTCGCGGGTTCGATTCCCGCCAGTTGTAATAAAAAAATCCATGAAAGATTTTCTTCTCAATTGGTCTGGGTGTTGTGGTGAATTTTTCACTACCTCCTTCCATATCCCCTCTTTCCCACCTGCTGACAATCCTCTAAAATAGAGGCTTAGCGGGTTATTCCTTTTAAAAAAACACATGGCGGAGTTTTAACAAGAAATATCAACAAAAAACATCAATAGGTTTCCTGGTATAACAATCAATTCGGGACTTCGAAAAACAAAATTGCTTACTATTTATTGTACACTACCTTTATTAAAACACAGCAACGAAATTTATTATCAGTAAAAGGGCGATTTAGGGAATTCCGAAATTGAACAGTGTAATGCTATATAAACGATTCCGCATTGTTAAATTAATGTCGAATTGTTTTTACATTTATTTTTTAACCGTATTCTTTCGAAACTGTAAAAATGAGTTCCGGTGAATTGATAAAAAAAAACAATATATATTTTTTATTGCACTACCTACCCCTTTTTTATCATGTTCTAAAAATTAATTTGAAAAAAAGACCATAGATTTATTTCATTAAAAAAATTAAGACTCAATAAAATTACGTGGCTGACAAGTGACAGATTGCCTACATTATTTAAAATGTTTCCTTCATTATTTGCTTCCATTTTAATACTATTATTACAATATACAGTGCATTCTAATGCCTATACAATAACAGTGGATGCCCACGCGGAAGAGTGTTTCTTCGATAATGTACAGACCGGCTCAAAAATGGGTATGTTTGCCGAACATAGGTTAGAAGAATCATTATGATTTTTGAGAGGTAATGAAATAATGTGTTAATGCTTGGATTTTAGGTCTTGTCTTCGAAATTGCTGATGGTGGATTTCTTGATATCGATGTGAGAATAACGGGTCCTGATGGAAAAGTAATGTACCAGGGTGAGAGGGAGTCGTCAGGAAAGTATACATTCGCCGCGTATATGGACGGAAGGTATTCATACTGCTTCAGCAACCAGATGTCCACCATGACTCCAAAGGTAAAGCATCGTTATTTCAACGCAGTAGAAATTGTAGGACCTTAAATCATACGCATCACAATTTTTTTTTAATACTAATTACAAAAATCAACACATCACATCATAGATGGATGAATATTTTTACAGGGCTTATGACCAGTCATTGGGTGGTTTAAGTGGCCACTTTACACACCGCATAATGCTCACCATTCTGCCTATGTTTTTTTTATTAATTATAACTTATACAGCGCCATTTTCGTAATCAATAAATGGGTTTTAAGTTTCGTCCAAAACATCACTTCACTCTCACAGTTTTGGACCTCTGCTGGGAGAGCATTTCATGCCGTAGGGCCTGCGACCGCATATGTGCGTTTGCCGAATTCAGTGCGCTGTTTGCGTAGAGGTATAATAACTTTTCCTTTCGACGTAAATGTAGGTGATCTAAGAGTAAGACGTCTGTCAGCTAGTTTATCTGGAATGCAGAGTTCCCTTAGATATTCTGGAGCAGAGTTGTGCAGTGACTTATACATAAGCCAGCGGAGTTTGTATACCACCCTCTGTGTAAAACGTAGCCAGTTTAATTCCCGAAGTAGTGGAGTGATATGACTGAACTTAGAGATTCCAAAAATAAGTCTTGCTGCGGCATTCAATTCAGACTATAGGCGAGTCATTTTTTAACATCCATATTCCTTCAATCTTTCCATCTGTTGATTTTTGTTGGCCTCGTGGTGTACCCATTACAATTTCAATAATTATCTAAAAACGCAGAAACTGTGCAGGATGTAGGAATATTGGCATGGATTTGCGAAGAAACTAACACAAAATATCCTAATATTACTTTGCATGCCAGAAAATGATTAGTACCCTTTCCCTCATCTTATTTGGTTTATTTATTTATTTATTGACACTTTATATACATATACAATAAATATACATATAAGGGCGGGCATATTGCCTTAAGGCAATTTCTTCCTACCTACCCAAACCGTTCAGTTTCAGAAAATTATAAATATATTGGTTGGATATGGTTTTAGCGCCATAAGCCATTTACTCATTAAAAAACTAAATTGATTGGATATAATTAATACAGGGGACCTAAGACTGAAATCAACTAAGTTAGATCCGGACATCAAATTTCTTTGTAGCAAGCGTAACTGAATTTAATAATGAATTATGGGTCAAGATATGTGTGTGTTTGTACTCAATTTCAATTGTCACTTGTGTTTTATTTTTGTTTTAATTTTTTTTATTCTACTTAATTACATTTTCAATTTGTGTTTTGTAATAATTTAAGTTAATATTAATATGAATACATCATATCTAATAAGAATAGGTTTTATTTCGTTTCATTAGGGGTTCATATGTTTACAAACATCTTACAATATGATTTGAAAATTTACCTGCTGTTTAATGAAAAAAGATGCCGATGGGGCATCTGACTTTTGAAAAGACTACGGTGGGGCATGGCATAAAGAAGGCTTAGAAACACTGCCCTAGAGGGTAAAATCCAGTCCTTGTCTACATAAATTTGGACTACTCAAAACATTGTTAGCTACAAAAATTATAATTATTTAGTTTACATATGAAAGGTGTTGTAAAGTTTTCTTCATAAAGTAAATATAATAATGGTTTCTTCTTGTTTAGGTGGTGATGTTCAACATGGAGATCGGCGAAGCCCCCAACCGCCCTCCGGGAGCGGAGGAGGAGAAGGAGGTCGGCCACACTAAGCTCGAGGACATGATCAGGGAGCTGTCCGGAACTCTCACAGGAGTCAAGCACGAGCAGGAGTATATGCAGGTAATAAATTGTTATTCCAGTCATCATCATTTCATCGTGATTAGATGTGATGCTACGCAGAAATATACTGTCGTGTGTGATGGAAAAATGCTCGAATTGTACTGCAACTGTAAAAAACAAAACAGATATATCGTTTCATTCGTAAATTCGTATTAATTTTTTAAAATTTCTTCTACTGTATTTACACAATTTTTTTTACATACTATAGTCCTTAAAATATAGCTTGATTGAAATGACAGCTGTCAAACTAATGTCACTAGTGATGGGAAATTAATGATCACTAGTCAAATTGATTTTATCAGTTTTTTATTCAAACATGAAACCCTGTTTCCGTAAATTGATATAAAAACGCAAAAACAAGCCTATTATAGTGTGTTTAAGACAATTATTCACCAAAAAATAAAACATTTATATTTTTTTCATGAACAACATCAAATGAATTATTTTTTTATTCAATCAATTTTGTCCCATCTCTAACATTTTTGCAAAATGATGTAACCTTGTAAGAACCTCGTTAATAATTGGGTTTATTTTAGTTTTAAAGCTGATTTTATACATATATGTTGATTTATATGTCAAGTATTGTATTAAAAAAATTAATTAACATGCCAGATACAAATGATTTTCCGTTTGTCAATATAAATCACTCCTTAGACATTACTACAAAGTTATGTCGTCACTTTTGCTGACAACTGTCATTCTAATCAAGCTATATTTTAAGAACTATAAGATAGACACATTCTTTATTTTTTTTAGTTAGAATCTCAATAATGCTTTTTTGTGAAATTAAAATAATAATACATATTCATGTTCAAAAGAGAAAAAAGACAGTTCAGTTACGCAATGTGTGTAATATACATGATAAGTTAGCTATGTACTTGGTTATTTTATAAGGAAAAGGGTCTTTTGAAATAAAACACAATTTTATAATTATGTATGTATTCAGAATCTATTTAAAAAACAAGGTTGTATGAGATTTGCTGGAAAACATGATTGCAGCTCCATTGCTAACCAATGTCGCGAAAAATATGACTTCATTCCATTTAAGCTGATTTACTGGCATTTCTAGTACAAAAATTATAGTGATTTTTTGTGTTTAAATTCTGCCTTAGTAGTGAGGGCTTTACCTGGATACATAACATAAGTAGACATAACCATAGAAAAACATAACAGTTGAACTCTCATGCATCGTATTCAGAAATAAAGCAATGTGAATGTAGCGATGGTTGAAATACATGTCAACAATTCTAATAAAAATAAATCATATTATTTGGCCATTCAAATCTTTTCTATTTCTATATCAAATCCATTTTATCAGTTGGTAGGTGACAAAGCAAAATAAAACTAAGAAGAACTGTCAGCATAATTTGTATTTTGCCATGGGTCGATTACAATTTTCCATAGGTTATTAATGTTTTGATCGACAAACATAGATCGACTCTTCGCTAAAATAAATAAATTAAAGGCATTTCCAGAACAAAAGTGGTCATACGGATTGAAACGAGATAAAACAATAAAATTCTCAATAAGCGTAGGTTTTAGTTTTAGCACACAAAATGCGTAATTTATTGAACATAATAAAGTCCAAGACACTAGCCACGGGACGGTTCAAAATATTTTTTTCACCTTTTATATTCATGGCATAAAAACTAATATGCCAACAACTTTTATATTTAACTATGAAATAATAATAAAATTCTAAGTTTTGCGAGTCTAAGTGATTGGTGACTATAATGCCGAGCAGGTTGGCCAATATTACAGTAGTTAATAGACAAAAATAAAAAAATTGTCCTACCTTATTATTTTCGTTAGTTGACCAGCGGTCTTTAATTAAATATAATTTAATATTTTAACAAATAACAATATTTTTTTAAAGATTGTTAATATCTTGGTAATTAATTACAAGAAATTAATTATTTTATAATAACTGTTTTCAGTTTAAATAAATCATAAACTTTAATTAAAATTAATTATTTATAATAATAAAAAAATCATATTTTATTCTTCAAAATACATTTAAAAAAAATAAAAATCGGCTTTGTAAGTGGCTATAAAATGTTTCATCATAGATAACTATCTATTTATATAAATATATATTTTTTTAAATTATATTTTTTAAGCATTACCAAATTATTTTATAAGAAATTCATGGCATAGCCAAGTTACGAAATAGAGATAAATCGCCTTTTATTGCAGTGGTTGGCGTCTTTGCCTAACATTGAGGTCCTGGGTTCGATTCCTGGCAGGGTGGAATATGGTGAAATATAAATTTTTTGACAAAAAAAATTAAACTGCAATATTTCATTATTCCTGGACTGACACCTGAAGCGTAGGACTGATCACCCTACCTTCATGTAACAGACGATTGAAATACGCTGCATTTGGCTTACCAATGCAGCGCCCTATGCACCACTGGGTGCGGAAAGGGGAACGATGATGATGAATTGTGCCATGTCTTTCTGGATCTTCCTTGTTTTACCCAGATAGAAACATTCGCAGGGTCAAAGATCTAAAATATAGAGATGTTTCTTAAAATATTTTATCTTTTCAGATCCGTGATAGAATTCACCGCTCAATAAACGAAAGCACAAACTCCCGAGTTGTGTTATGGTCGGTGTTTGAGGCGACGGTTCTGGTGGCCATGACTCTGGGTCAAGTTTACTACTTAAAGCGATTCTTCGAAGTTAGAAGAGTGGTGTAAATTATTGTAACCTAATTATTATTTTGTTGTTTTTTTTTCATAAACTAATGTATTTCTTAAATTAATAAAGAAAACCTTTCAAATTTACCTGTATCCTTTATTTTGATATTCCTTCTCATCAAATAAACTTGAAAGCCTTTTAAATTAATATATTGAGTTTTTCTACTGACATTTCTTGGTGGAACTATTATAGTGTGAAACTAAGTCCCATTTGAAGAACTTCTGAATATTTTTTTTACTCTACTTCTTAACAAGAAAATATTAAATATAAAAATAAATTCATCAATTAACCCTTAATAATAATATCTCGAATACCTCAACATGTGTGTAATCCGGGATCTAAGTGATCATAATTTAGGTTCGATCAATACAATTTCTATTTATTTATTTTATATATGTTTATGTACATTACAAAAATATTTCAAGGCATACATAACACAAAAAAATAATACTAAAACTTAAATATACTACTACAACCATCGAGCCATTTCCTCCTAGGGGTAGGCAGAGAGAATGTACCGCCACACACGTCCATCCTGGCATACATTCCTAGCTTCTTCCACATTCATACATCTTGTCATACATGCCCTTCGGTTCTGTCTACTTTTGACATGACCAGACTTAAGATTTTGGTGTATCTGATCATGCCACTTCTTCCTCAGCCGTCCTCGTCACCGTTCATTTTCGCCATATATACTTGTTTTACCATTCTTTCGTCGTCCATTCGTTCTACGTTACCAAACCATCTCGGAGACCCTTTCTTAATCTTATCAATTTTACTTGACTCAGATTTGCACTCTCGCCTGATTTCATCATTTGTAAAGATGGTAAAATAAAAATACCCAGCAATTATAGAAAAAGGATACTATTCTCTCTGAACTTTTTTCCACCATTATAAAAGATGTCGATATCTGAAGAGATACGGTTGAGTAGAGGCATTGCTCTTCACTCACTAACTCTTCTTTCACTAAAATATATTCTCATGAGACTGGCACAATTGGATCGGAACTATCGATCGGAGCTTTATTTGATTGTTTTTATACAATCTTAACTGAGCAGATATGCTTGCGTAGGGCAGCTGGTGCCGACCTTTCCCCGACAGCGGGGTACCCTTCTTGCAAGGAGAAAACCGAAAGGAAAGGTCGACACCTGGCCTGCGGTTCCTATACCCTATCTGCGTTCAGGGTCCTGATAAACTTACTTTTTGTAGCAAAATAATTTAATGCGCGTAACTAACATATTTCAAGCATGACAAAATTGTCAGAAAAGACAAAAATGTAATCCACACTTATTTTTGGGGAATTTTCACTTACAATATGGCCGTAAATATGAAGATTGTTCAAAGGTACACAACTTGCCCTTACTAAAAACAGCTTTTATTTCAAAAATATATTTATTAATAGTGTTTTTTACTGTAAAAATATTTTTTTATCTTTAAAAACTATAAAGTAATAACAATGTGCAGGTATAAATTTCAGTTCAGTATCAAACAAACTATCACAATATAAAGTATCATCCATATTTAAAGCATTAACTTTGTGGTATCAAACATTAAAAAAATATATTAGTAAATATTTGTATATAACCACTTACTTTTTATATATCTCTCCTTTCCCGGTGATGTGTAGGTACACATCGCATCTAATAACTTTAATATCTCTAATAAATAATGTGTTAAATAATAAATATTTATTGGGCACAGAAAAAGTATTGAATATCAGAAATCTGAGATAAATCACCAATACAACTGATGTGTGGCAACTCGCGGCGTATAAAGTAAAAGAACACCAAACAAGGATTGTCTCACACACTCTTCATGTCTTACTCTCGGTGCTACAGGTATATTCGCAAACGAGAGACAATTACACGCGTCACACATACCAATAACAAAGAGCTAGTACACTACACTGCCGGACATCAGTAGTTCTCTGAATTTCGTTAAAGGCGGTCCTCTCGCTCGCACTGCGAGTGTCAGCTAATGGTTTTTTCATGTTTTTAACAATGAGATTAAAAATATTATCACTTTTGACATCAACTATAAGTAATTGAAGCGATTGCCTATGAATATTCCATTTTTCCAATTTAAAATCTCTCAATTTTGCATGTGTACTACACAGCACCGTAAGGCGAGGATGTTTTTGGCACAGTAAGGGAAAGGATATCTTGTATAGTCAGATTTGCATGTTAATATAATAAGTGTCCTGACGAAACCCATAGCCATAGAACAGTCAGTAAGTGGTTATATACAAATATTTACTAACATTTACATAATTTTTTTATTTAAAAGGTTACATCAACCCTGATGTTGGACGCTGTGAAGTGATCCAAAACATCAGACATAGTACGAATGATACACGGCACAATAACCTAGAAAAACTCATTGTGCAACGGCCATGAAAATCTAAGAAATTGAATTACTTTTAAAAAAAACATCGCCTACAATACTTGAATTTGGCTTACAAATCATTCCATATTTTTTTTTACAAAAATTAGCAACTTAGGAAAAGATGTATTGTCTAAAATGGTAATTTTACATTTAGTGTTTTTATTTCTTATTTAGGATCATCAAACCTCATTAAAGTTTATTAATGATTGGAAAAAATACCTAATTATATGAATAAGAAGAGCCTCCATACCACTTCTTGAATTATTTGGTTATCAAAAGTATATCGCGTTGCATACTCAGATCAGAAGTCTGAGATTCCAACTACGGTCTAACACTATGTATTAGATTCCCAATTTAAAGCATAGTTAGTTCCCGCTAGTTGAAAATGGCCTCAAAATTGATAAGTTTTATCAAATCATAGAATGTAAATATTTAGAGACATAGAGAATCTCTCGAGAATTTATTATTATGTTTGAAGAGAGATAATGGGAGCACAAATATATTTTTCTAACATGCTTCAAATCAGCAGTTTTAATAGAAAATAATTTGTTTTAAATATTTCCAATGATCAAGGCTGTGACGATGGATCCTTTAGGCAGAACTGGTCCGGCTTTAGAAGAACTGGGAAGTTGCAACAGTAGCGGAGCATTCACCGCACTAGCCAGGCGACTGCTTATCTGAAATCGTTCGATTCATATGTTTATTTATTTATTAACGGACATTGTCCATGTATACAATTTATAGAGTTGAAATATTACAATAAAAGAATAGTTAAAACCATTTTTTAAAAAAGAAAAGAAGCATTGACAAACATAAGGGACATCAAGACAAGATCTGGATTATTTATTTAGTGCTCGTTTAAATCGTTGTAAACTTAAACCAAAAAAGGCCAGATCTTGTCTTGAGTTAACAATACGACAAACACGGGTCATTGGAGAATTAAGGCCATAGTTTTTTCTATGTTGATCGACAAACAGTACTTCATTGTTTCTCAGCCTACGTGTCGGAATATTGAATTTTACTTGCTCCAGTAATGATGGCACATCGATTATACCATTTAGTATGCCGAACATATATATGGAGTCAATATAAGTTCTACGTTTTTGTAGACAAGAAATATTTAACATTGACTCTACATCAGCATAAGAATAAATACCTCTCTAGTCCAAGCATCCATGCTACTTTTCGAAGCAAGCAATGTTGGACTGATTCAATGCGATTTATGCGATTGACATAATGTTGATACTAACTTACACAATACAAGGATGTTTTTTTTGATTAGCAGAAATTTTGTATGCAATGCCCATTAAAACACTGTGCAGCTGATTTATGCTCCAATGGATATAATAACAATAATTCACCTTAAGTATAAAACAAAACAGATCACATAAAATTAGTACTTTTATGATTGGCAATATTAAACTACAAAAGAGAATTTTATAATAATAGGAAAGAACAAACTTAATTTGTTGCAACAGAGAGGAAAAGTCTAGGCAAACAAGTCAATGACAGGGTATAAAATCCTGTAAATGCCTACTTCCATATTCCCTACTCAAAAATGTTATACCTCTCTGCCGCAACTAATTTAGATCTTAATAACTCCCTAGCGAGGAAATCCAGCATGTCTACAAACATTTGTTCAAGTCCAAACTTGTTTTGTAATACATATTTGAGGGTATAAGAAGCAAACTTACAAATCTTAATTGAAAGAGTTACTGAGATATTTGCAAAAAACTTTGAAAAAAGAATTACGAGATTTTTAATTATGCTTCACTAACTCAATGGAGAATGCTAAGTTTGCGGTATCAAGTAGTATAATTGCAATCTGTTTTTGCAAGATTTAGAGCGGTTTTGAATTACGCTATTAATTAGGAAGGTAGATTTTTATGTATAGTTTATTTTGGCATCAATAACTAATTTTCCGTTTTTGGTGGAGATTTTAAAGTTTGCTCATACTCATTCATATATGAATTAAATATTTATTATAATCATAAAAAAGTTCAATTTCTACAGAAAACAAAAAATAAATATAAGTTGTTTAAATGAGTATGCTTTGATTGAAATCAGCATGATCATTTTTCTAAAATTTGAAGTATGTATAAATATTTATAATAATTTATTGAAAGGAATTAAATTTAACCTCTTTAAGAAGTTTATTATGATTAATAGATATTTCGAGAGAGTGAGAATTATTTTGAGTCGGAAATATATGATGAGGCATTTACATGCTTATGACTTATTTATTTATTTATTTATTAACGGACATTGTCCATGTATACAATTTATAAGGTTTAAATATTACAATAAAATAATAGTTTAAAACATAAAAAAAAAAGAAAAGAAGCATTGACAAACATAAGGGACACCGAGACAAGATCTGGACTATTTATTTAGTGCTCGTTTAAATCGTTGTAAACTTAACTTGACGTTTGGTTAAAGTAATCACTTTACACACTGCGTAACCAGCCAATGATAATATTCATTATCGATCTTTATCTCTGTGAGACCGTTTAAAACTATTTTCAAGGTGTAATTTTACCTGATTTCCGGTCAGCTTCGCAAGAGGCAAAATTTTTTTTGCTTCTAGGGAGAAATTAGCTCTGGCGTACTCCGGCCGAATGTCAAGTGGGATGTCTTCATCCACTTCTACGTTTATCTTAGGCCAATCGGACTTGTCCCTTCCGGAGAGGAGCTTCAAAGCGGGAATCACAAATAAATGGCTCGTCACGAAGGCAGACACGGGATTGCCGGGGAGGGCAAATACAATATTTCCGTTCCCGCACTGTGTTAGCACCATGGGTTTCCCAGGCTTCATATTGACACGACCGAATATGATTTTCCCATCAAAGTGCTCGATTAATACGGTTTTTAACAGATCTCTCTCTCCCATCGACACGCCCCCAGTAGATATTATAATATTGCAAGTCTCAAACCCTTTGCTTAGAGCATTTTTCAGAGAATTGACGTCATCTATCGCAATTCCAAGGTCCACACATTCCACATACTGCCTGGAAATTTCAATTGAAGAAAAGGTTAGTATAAAAGTAGATAACATTTAACAAAATATATTTATCTAACTCTTGAGACTGCCAAAAAATCCCATCGCAAACGGTGCTGATACATTAAGCTGATACGGTGCTGATAAATAGATGAGATATCGTCACAACTTATAAAACTCGGAAATCTAAATGATCGATAATGATATTTTGACGTTAACTGTACAGTGTTGCAATTTTTTTTTTCATTTGGTACTGAAGTAAAAACTGTTTTTACTTTCCTCTGAAAGAAAGCAAGTTTGGGATTCATGAGTTTTACAAGATAGACTAACAATATTTTGAAATACAGGTATTTAAACACAAATATTTAACACATATATCGTCGGGTTTCTGGCACAAGTTGGTAACTACAAATTTTTGAATGATGAGATGTCTTCATAAATGGCATCAAATATCTTTATTGAAACAGTAAATAAAAATATTTTATAAAGTTTATATTTGAAGCACTAACTTTGTGGTTATTCATTATAATAAAATAAATAAAACAACTTTGTTTTTAACCACTAATTTTTATTTTTCACCGACCGGTTTCAAAGCAAACAAGCTTCTTGATTTATTGGGTCCACGTGTAGTATTTAGTGAATATGATAGAAATAAAATAAAAAGGAATCAATTCATTAGTTATGTAAACCTTGACAAAGAAGCTTGTTTGCTTTGAAACCGGTCGGTGAAAAATAAAAATTAGTGGTTAAAAACAAAGTTGTTTTATTTATTTTATTATAAAAATATTTTATTTTTAACAAATACAAAAAAGAACATTTTGTAATATTCAGCTAGCAGTTTTATTTAAATTGTTGATTTGGGATGAGCTTTTAACTTTTAGAGTGCAATATCTCACAAACAGTAAAATATAGTTACCAACTTGCACCAAAAACCTCACAATATATACTGCTTAATAATCCATTTTCCATAAGTCATAAAAACTATCACAAATTTAGACCTGTTATAGCAAAATACGACTTCATTATTTTAAAAAATGGAAGACATATTATAGCGATATTATCAAATCAAAATAAGGGAGATATTATAATGAATATAATATCAGGTCTTATATTCTATGAAACTAGTGTAGCTGCCACACAAGGGTTTAAAAAATAAAACAACTTATTTTTAGTATTTTTTCAACAGAGATGAATCTGTTAAGAATACTGCATTGGTCAACTAAATGTAGTATAGTTCGATCATCTTTCACACTAATGTAAGGTGATTAGTCTTACGTTTCAGGTGCCAGTCCAGGAAAAATGAAATTGCAGTTAAAAAACCTTTGAAATAAATATTTCCCGTCCGCCCTGCCAGGAATTGAACCCGGGACCTCAAAAATGGTAGGTGAACGCGTCAACCACTACACAACGAGACGGACTCATCT
Organism: Micrasema longulum; assembly: GCF_059751315.1. Classification (NCBI taxonomy): domain Eukaryota; kingdom Metazoa; phylum Arthropoda; class Insecta; order Trichoptera; family Brachycentridae; genus Micrasema; species Micrasema longulum. The sequence goes on from NW_028277288.1 coordinate 52,991, forward strand.
CCATTTGATATCCTAATTCGGGACTTTTACCTAAAAGCAGTCATTGAATTGAAAACACTTGTCCCGGATGCTAGTTTTATTTGACATGCAGAACTGTATTCTAAATAACATCTGGATAGTAACAATAAAAAAATAAAGAAATCTATTTCTAAAAAGACTTAGGAAAATATGTTAATTTCATCTCATGTTATAAAGATTATAAAGATAAGGAGAGGAAGTAACGTACCCGAGTAAAGCCATTAGCATAGATTTATTAGAATCTCTGATGTGGCCGGGTTTCAGGTCAGCATCATGGGGATGCTGAAGTTCGTTTCCCGAGGATAGAACACCGATCTTGTGCTCGCTGTAGACACAAACATCCCTCACACCCAGAGTACAGAGCAACCCCAACTCGGCAGGACCTATGACAGTTCCGGGAGATAGTAATTCCTCGTTCACTTTAATATCTGAACCGATTTGCCTGATGTCTTGACCAGCGCTGGGCTTCACCATAACTTCTATATTAAACTCTATAGTACCGTCTTCGGAAAAATCTATTAGTTTAGTGTCTTCAACCTAAAAACAATATTAAAATTAGTTTTGATGACTTTTTAAATATCTATTTTAGATATTTGAAAAGAAATGGCAAGAAATCCTCAACAAGTTTGACAGGAGAGAAAATAGAAGAATAAAAACCATATTTGTGAAGCACTGGGTTCATTTATTTAATAAAATAGGTTTTCAATTAATGTAATATATATTTTTACATACAATCACAAAAAAGAGAAACAAAATCAAATCATATTAATAAAATAACTCCTTTCTTAAATTGACAAAAACGAGCTCATTGTAACAATCATCACATTTTGACTGTTTTATTGTCAGCTGTGACCCCATATTTAATTCCTACCATTTATAAGGCAGGAAGCCACATTTTGTTAGTTTTTAATATTCCCTTCTAGAGAACTCATTCAGAAGAAAAAATGGCACTAATATTTTGAAATTTAATAATAATTAATTGAAAATAATTTTGTGTTACAATGTTCGGATAATTTTTCTGCGCATGTGGATTTGGCAATGTTGAAGATTTTGCTGATTCAGTAGTGTGTTTACAATGACATGTTACCACTAAATGTAAAATTTACAGAATATAGAACGCATGTCACAGTTTAACCAAAATAGACATACTGCGCTAAGGTCATCGGAAAACTCAACTCAGTTTTACTCAACATATTTATACTTTTTTGTTTATAAAAAGCAAAAAAAAATATTGTACCTGCACTATGCAGTCAGCTCCTGGGGGCACAGGAGCTCCCGTGCTGATGCGAGAACATTCTCCTGGAAGGAGTGGAAGCCCTCCTTCGTCTCCCGCGACCACCGCATCTCTGACTCTCCTCAAGCCCGTTCCGTCTTCGCTCCTACAAGCGTACCCGTCCTTCGTAGACGCCGGAAACGGGGGATATGGCTCCGCAGCATTAACGGTACCCCATAAAACTCGATTCAAACATTGCTGTAACGGAACTTCTTCGGAAGATAAATGTATACAGCTTATAGCTTGGGTTATAAAATCAACAGCGTCGGTTACTTCGATCATCTGATAGCTAGACTCGCGTTTTCTGTACGCAACCTGTGAAACATCTTGTTTTTTATGATGACAAACTGGTTTTGTACTTTTAGGAAGTTCGTCTTTATTTTTTAACTGTGCGTGTACAGCTTTGACCTTGCAAGTTTCCCCGAGAATCTGGTCCAAAGAATGTGGTAGAATGTTTTCTACGACTGCGTAGCATTCTTTAACAGCTTTTAAACTACCAGGAAAATTGATAATAAGAGTCTTATTTCTTATCCCGCACACTCCACGCGACAGCATGGCCATTTCTGTAGCTCGGAGGCTCTTAATACAGATGGCAGTGGGTATTCCGGGGGCTTCTTTATCGATAACTTTCCTTGTGGCCTCAGGCGTGACATCTCTCTGAGTAAATCCTGTACCACCAGTAGTGATAATCAGATGTGCGGCGTCACTTTCAGAATATTTCAACAAAAGTCTTTCTATCTGGTTAACATCATCCGGTGTGATGAGCAGCGTAGTTTCAATGTCTTCAAATGTTCTTTTGATGGCCTCAACTAGATAAGGCCCAGAAGTATCTTGATTTTTACCAGCGCTGCAAGTGTCGCTGACCGTGAGAATTAGACATCTTAACTGAACCATCTTTGAATTAGTGGAATTATTTCTGTTGGATCAGAAAAAAAGATTGAAATTATTTATTTAGATCCACAATGTTTTGTTGATATACAAATAAAACATTGTTGATAAATCCACCTGTTCTAAGAAAAAATATTTTTAGGCGTTGCCTGGTATGGAGGTGAAATAATTCAATAACAAAATAAATTGTTTTAAATAAATTACAAATTTAAAAGCTTCAATTAAATTAACCTTATAATAGAATCACCAAGTAAAGCGCCCTTGAGGTATTTTATTACGAAAATGGCGCTATATAAGTTATCCATAATAATAATGAATCTCACCCGCAACAATAAAGGTTTCAGCTCTTTTACTTCACAAAAGTCAACAGATGGAAGAATTGAAGGAGTATAGATGTTCAATTATAGGCAGAATGGTAAATGTTACAGTCTGTAAAGTGGCCACTTAAACCAGCCAATGACAGGTCATAAGCCCTGTGGATGCCTAGACTTCTATATTTCCTTCTCTAAAATGATCTTCATCTCTGTTGTAATGTTAATTTATTTGGATATTGTAGATTGGACCCAGCTGCAATTTTATTAATAACTATAGTAAATACAAATCATAAAAAAACAAAAAAATATTAATTTGTTTCTTTCAGAAAATAAAAAATATATTCTAAATTTATTGCAACAGAGAAGGAAAACATTTTTGAAAAAGAAATATGGAAATCTAGACATTTGCAGGGCTTTGACTTGTCATTGGCTGGTTTAAGTGGCCACTTTACACACTATGTAACATTCACCATTCTGCCTATAATTAAACGTCCAGAACGGTTTCATATTTTTGTGTAAATACTACTATGGTGACGGTGTATAGTGGGATTGGCATGTTAATGAACTTAGTGTCCTGGTGGAGAGTCGGTTACGTCTCGAAACCGGTAGATATAGACAAGTCGGTTAAGTACGTATATACAATCATTTACTGACATATAATATCATAACATTTATTAAAAACATTTTACCAAGTTCAGCAGATTTACTTTTCACTCAGTAAAAATCGTATTATTCATTAATTTAAATACAATTTATACTACTGGTATTTATTGACTAACAATCGACAGTTTTTTGGAATAGTCCAAAATATTTTTTTCAAATTTGAATGGTTGGAAACCTTGTCATTCTTCTTCTTCTTAGTTTTTTTTGGCTTTTTTCACCCCTAACTGGGGTGTTCTAGCCAGTGTCAAGTTTAAGATATCTTATTGAAATATTTACAGATGTGTTAGTACTATACATACTAGTTAGTGTGTTAGTATTTATATTACATACACTTTACATACTATATAACTTATTTACAACTTAATTCCATTTATAACTACATATTTACATAAAATTTTAAATATCTGTTTATTGGGTGGGGACAAAGGAGTTAAAATATTAGTGGGGAATGGGACGCTGATTTTGGAGAGGTCAGATAGGAACTCAGGATAACAATCATTTATGGGGCATCCAAAGAAAACATGATTCAGATCTTCCTCCTCAAGCTGACATTCGCACATGGCAGAGTCCCGGACATGGATTCTAAACAAATGAGAACTATTGCAACATTCTGCATATAGAAGATGTCTCAAATTTGTTCAGAATCACTTTGGAGAACCAGGGCTTTTCTGTTACATTTGGTTTCAATTGGAAAAGGTATCTTCCCTTGGCTTGGGAAGAGGCTACCCAATATTCTTGCCATGTGTGAAGTTTCCTGAAAAAACCTTGTCATTCCAGGTACGATCTGTTTTGGAACAAAATAATAAGTTTCCCATTCGTTTTCTCGGCCTCAAAAACTTATTTACTGGCAGAATTATCCCTCTAATATTAATTTATAACCGTTATTATAATTGTTTGATGGATAAAATAGAAGGAATACCAGTTATATTCGAATATATACAAAACCGGCAGCGGTTCTGCAGAGAAATGACACTTACCACAATAAACTTAAACCACACTTAAACCAAAACATAAGTAAATTGACAAACCAAAGATGATTCATAAATCGAATACCGGCAGTAGAGATTGTTTTGACTTGACCTTGAAATTGACAGCTGATGGTAGTGATGTTAAATCCAGAATAAGCTAAATAATTATTGAGCTTATTCGAATAAATTCAGTTACATTATATTAATTTTTCAGTAATGAAAACTACACACAACAGTAGTGCGATTTTGAATACTCTCTAGGGTAATTTACGTACCTACCATTTACGTAGTTAGGCTGGTATTCCAAATCTTCTCTATCCCCTAGAGCCGTAGAGTGATTGATTTGAGTTTTTTTTTTGTATTCGTTTACACTTTGCTTCATATATAGCCATTTGCCTACCATGCAAGAGGTCTCGAGTTCAACTCCTGACATGGTTGATGTAAAATATTTATTGAAAGGGTGTTTTTACACTGTAATATTTCATTATCTCTAGACCGGGACCTGAAGCGTAAGACTGATTAGCTTACCTTCATGCAACAAAAATGATCAAGACACGCTGCGGTTGGTGTACCAATGCTGTATTCTATGCACTTTTTGACGTAGAAAGGGAATAATGATAAAAATGAATTTACTCAATTATTATTTAATGATTTTTTTACGTTTGTCTTATCAAAGTACCTGTTTTTGTTTATAGTCCAGTCAGTAAAATATTTTTGATGATAAAACATAACAAAACAATGAACTAAAAACTGTGAAAACTAATGTATCGCAGTAAGTAAATAAATTCAAAATATTTTTTTTTTTAAAATGTACCCGAGTAAAAACAATTGCTGTATAATTATTTTCTGTTTATCTCTAAATAAATATAATAGTGTTAGTCCTTCTCCAAGCACAATAGCTAGTCTCTTTTATGGAAAGTAACAGCTACAACATTAAAAGTAGATTGTATGGAAGAAATAAAAACATGTATCAAGTATGTAATTATATTATACAATAAATTAATAAAATAAACAAACAAAACATAAAATAATCTTTCATTTGTGTTATGGTAATATACTGTTCACGGTCTGACAAAATTAAGCGGCCACTTCACGCGTGCGCTCTATGTAAACTGGACCCGTCGGAAATTCCTTTTCAGGATTATCGAGGTTGACTTAGCGGTCAATGCTTTCTTGGTGCACCGGGCTCCTAGGCCTCCCGTTTACGCTGGGAGAGCCGATTGCAAGGAACTGAAAGATGAAGCCGCCGCCACGCCATCCTTCCCTGTAACGGGTCGGTTACAACTATGCTGACATTTTTATAATAATAAAAATGCATCGTATCTAAAATTTTCGCGTTTTAAAAACAACCCTTGTAAATAATGAATGACATTTGAGTTTCCCGTAAAAAGGGTTTTTGAGCAATCGTTATGAAAGGGACAATTAATTGGCGGCCTCCGTGGTGTAGTGGTCAAGACGCTTGATTCACGCACGGAAGGTTCCGGGTTCGATTCCCGGTGAGAACACAAAAATTAAAATGTGATTTTTCTCAAGCCTGGGTGCTCTGTGATATAATTCACCACTGTAATTAGGCCTCCTGGCCTGTTGTGGTGCAAAAAAATTTTTTTAATGTAAATGTAATTAACAAAGAAGAAGAAGCGCGATTGTTGGGTCATTATGGTCGGGCGGTTTTAAATGTTCCATCTGTTCTCTGCAATATATATGGACTTTCCTTTAATCTGTGTCACATCTGTGCTTTTAGCTATGGTCTATCGCCCTGCTAATGTTTGTCAGTGTTTGTCAGAGATAATGTAGAACTATTACTAGTGTGTTTGTCAGTTTTTCGTTAACAGTGTTTCTGTTTCGCGTTCGACATTTCTGGCTGGAATTCTGAATATTCCGAATGCCGGACGGCTTTAAGTTTTACAGTTTTGTTGTGTTATACAGTCTCTTCAGGTTTTTTTTTTTAGATAATCTTGTTACTTACAATGAATAATGTTTGTTGTGTTGAATCTTGTCGAGTGTCAAGTAATGAAGTCAAGCTTTATTGCTTCCCCAGCAAAAATCCTATCTTGTTTGAGGAATGGATAAAGAACGTAGGAAATGCGAAATTATCAAGAGCATCATACAATTCAATCGTGAGATATTTTCGTGTCTGTCAAAGGCATTTTAAAGCCAGATACATCGAAGGAGATCGCGGGTTACTTCCTGGAGCGGTACCCACTTTGTTCACTAAAGATGAAATTGAAATGGAAACCATTATAAAGAAGAAATTTCACATACCGGAGCATTATTATTGTAATCGAGGTAAGTGCCTTAAAATAAATACATTCAATCTTTAACAATTATCTTTTAAGTTTAACAAAATATTTTTAAATGCATCGATCATAGAATTTAGAATAGTCCAGAAACCGCACACGGGCATCAAACAGAAGGTGACTAAACTGAGAGTTTAAAGGAGTGGTTTTGAGTTTTGACCCGTTAATGTCTTTGTAGACGTTGCTCAATAAGCAACTCCTGATTTGAATTCAACGATATTATCTTTTGAACATAACATAAACATTTCGGTTTTATGTTAAATAAATTTTGTTTTAATTTTTAATTTCAAAGTTCATTGATTCAATTACTCTTATTGAATGACCCTTTACTTATCTTCTCTGGTGTGTCAATCGATGTTTCCCCCCGGACAATGACATTCTAGAGAAATTAACAAATTGCCTTTTTAAAAAAATATTATCTTACATTTGTGTTATGATTATATTGTTCGCGATCTGGCAACATTACGCGGCGACTTCACGCATGCGTGCGGTGAAAGTGGTTTTTTTTTTACACAGCCCGATGTATTCAAATATGAGTCTACGCTCCTTCTGGACTATTTTTAATTCTATGGCATCTATTTATTATTGGTAATTTTTTATAGGAAGAAAACAATACTCTACTGGCTCTTCCCGGCGCACAATATCTGGCCCTTCCTCTTCCCAGAGCATAATATACGCTGTCGGTCAGTATATTTACTGTTAACCCTCCTGCACGAAATATGATTAAATAAAATTGTGTAACCCATTCATGACAAGAGTTCCATATGGAACTCCAAAAAAGACTGTGATTCTATCCCTCATATTATGTCATGTGACAACAGTCAACAGTCGATTGTAGTCTCAATGCATGTAGGAGTCCTGGTGGATTTTTTAAAGCTGACGCGTTCGCAATTCTTACACAAACGCATTGTGTAGTATCTGTAGACAAGCTCATGGTATGACATTGCACGGCATACGCATTATGAAAATAAGCGTGACATAGACAACTATTGCTTTGTTAGTTGCTAATGATATGGTAATAAAATATACACAGGATGCTCCTGCGTCTGAATTTCGCTGTGATTCTTAATAGTAAAAATATAATGATATGTATTCGATGTACCTATATGCGTTAAGCTACGGATTAAAAACACTGGTTTATAAATATATATTCCTTTCCTTCAATCATCATTTACCACTCCTTAGCAATTTCCTTCTTTTCCATCCCATTATCACCTTGTTTTGTCCATATTTATCTTATTTTAATATACAGGGTGTTCTTTAAACCCTGTCACATCCGAAACCACGATGATCAGTATGAGCAAGAAGACATATTGGCATATTAAAAAAAATATTTTGAACGAAGAAAATTTGTAAAAATAAAATATTAAAAAGAACAAGTGGTTGCTTACTTCTGCATGGGAGAAGCGAGGGGGGCGCGGCCGCGTGGTTAACCGTGTGTCAGACTCCCCCCTCCTCATTTCTCTCCTGCAGAAGTTAGCAACCATTTGTTTTTTTAAATTTTATTTGTTCTAAAAATGTATTTTATTGTGCTAATATGTCTTCTTACTCATACTGATCATCGTGGTTTTGAATGTGACAGGGTTTAAAGGACATCCTGTCTAGTTATTATTACCTGTATTATTTATATAGTTTAAACTTTAAGCCGTCGTCGCTTTATTACAGTATTATTTAGTGAATACTTATAATTGGATAACAGGCCCTACTATGTAAACATTTTATATAGTTTTTTTAAAATATCAATTTAACCTGTACATCTGTCTGTATTCGAAATAAATAAAATATATTTTCATTTAATCAAATCATGTATGGTTTGATTATCTAGTTCTACACAATTCAACATATTTCGCTCCTCGTTCTATTTTATACAATTGCTACTTTTTCGTCAATTGAAACACTTCTGCTTTTTAGTAATGTTTACAATTCAACGGTTAGGTTTTAACTAACTTATCTGACATCACCCACTCGTAATGTTCATTATGCATTGACCATAGAACATTAAAAAAAAAACATTGTAAATTGTAATAAGGTGCCGAGCCTGTGCTTACTAAATTTACAAAGCTTGGATTTTTTACATGCCATCCCTACCATATGTGTGATACTTTGTCAATGTTGTCGGCCAAAACACCACTTGGGTACATAGCCACTTACATAGTGTCATAAACGTAAACCGATCCCAACGCCCTGCTGCATCGGTAACAAGTTAGTCCCCTATTTGGATTTTATTACTTAGGTTCTTATTTCAACAATAATGTTTTTAAACAATTGAAGAGTTTTTGCTCAGCTGTTGACAAATAAATTAAAAGAAAGCGTATCCGTGAAAAGCCACTCTGTATTATTCCACTTGCAAAAAAATAAAATATAACAATAATAATGAAAAAAACACATGAGAAGAATTTTTTTTACTCTTAATAAATTCTTCCTTCAGCGTATGCATACGGAGTAACCCCAGATCATTTTCACAAAAATCACTTCAAGTGGACTGTATACTTAACATCTCCGACATCTTAACTGTAGCAACAGAAAAGTGAAACATTTTTAATAAGGGAATATAGAAGTCTAGGTATTTACAGAGTAATCATCATTATTTCTGCAATATTCATGAGTTGTGTCAATACATACGTACTATATATTTTTCAATATATATTTAGAACATAAGATTTTCTCATGGTTATTGTTATATTTTATTTAGAGATGTTGTTTCTTTTTTACTTTTTTGTTTTTTGTATTATATGTTCACAAAATTTTTAAGTTTTAATTATTCTATTATTTCATACTATGTACTACATGTTTATTGTGCACTACTGTGATTATTTCTGTAATTTTTTTTTTGTTGTAAAAGGTTCCTTGAATCGTTGATGTATAAATAAATAAATATGCATTTTTGTAGATTTCATATATCAGAATCCAAAGGAGAGTTTGACTAGGTGTGCTATAAACTCATTAAGAAATATGGTCTAAATGTTTTTTACAAGATAATTTAAATAAGACAGATAACATTTACCGCTGTGTCTTTATTGTTTTGCTTTTTTGATATAATATTTTTTTTTTTATGAGAGCTAGGACCGTCAAAAAACCCATAAAATCGCCCAGTTTTATCTGCCATCTTCGGACACACGGAATGCGAGTATGATAAATAATTTTGAATAATGGAAAAGGTGCCAACACAGGAAATTTCATTCAGATACACTTTCTAAAGCAAAAAACAAAATGGGTTCAGTTTTGGGGTGCGGAAAATGGGACAAGGAAACCTTGTTTTTCTCGATTTTTGATAGACATAATCAGTCCGATGTGCAGTTGTCTTTTTTGCACAAAATCGGAGATACATTTCTGAGAGAGTGACAGAAAAACTATTTACAAATACCTATTCATAAAATTTCTCTGTCACATTATTTTCTCCAAACGAAAATATGAAACTAATTATTCATAGATGGCGCGCATTAATAATTTTTTATTAAAAAATGACATTTTTATGTTTATTTTCAATGGAAATTTTACAAAACTTGGTTTGCGAAAACTTTACACTATATTTGTTGTAACAAATACCATAACAATATAATTTAGGTCTTTTTCACAAAATTGTGTACAAAACAAAATAAGATAAGTTATTAATTTTATTATTATATGAAGTTTTGTAGTAAAAATGTATTTGAATTAAAATTTTATTAAAACTATAACACGGACCGCTGGTTGATAGTTAACATTGTACTTAAATTCATTTTATTTTAACCTCGTTTATTCCCATAATTATATAAAATCATGAAAGTTCACAGATATTCATACGAGGGACAGTCATTACTACCAGTAATACAACAATGTATCCTCTGGGCTTTTCCTCGTTTTTAAAAATTAAACAAATCTGACAAAGTGGTGTGTTTTGTGAATTGCAGCGTTATGTGAGTTGATCCCTAAAATTCAAGTTTTCTTTTGTTTAAAAACGGATATTAAACTTCTGCATCAACCACAAAATTAAAAGGGAATAAATAAGCAAGCAGATTTTGAATGCTATCATTGATTGGACGTTTTGTCTAGTTGGTAAACTTATAAATACTAATCTGCAGTGTTCCAATATGGCATTCAAGTGCAACACACCTTTGTTGCCGTCTTCCGTCAAGTACAAATCGACAGATTCTGAAAAATAAATCCGTAGATTCATTATCAACCCAATCATCGAGGACTGGGGGGATGGGCAACGTTACCAGCCTCAAGATTCGTTATCCCTCCAGAGGCTGTAAGCATGAGGGGTGGGGGGGAATGCCAGTGCTACCAACCAGAGATTTGTTGCATTCTGTCAGTAAAGTTTGTCAGTATGTTTGATCAATATAAATTTTATTTTGCAAATAAATATATGATTCACAAACCACACATTTTTCATTTCGCAATCGCGTTGAAAATTTTCCAAAATCATATAGGTAATTTGTGAAAAGGGCAAAGAAAATCATACCTCAGCAAATAAATATATGCAATTGTAAGATGCCACGATGGTTTGTTTGTTTGAATGTAATAAGTTTTTCTTATTTTGTACAGGGAAAATGTTTATTTCATTTGACCATCGACCTATCAATGGGTCCATGCACTTTATAGATTTGTCGGGTTCATCTTTTTTTATTTATTTTTTTGCATAAAAGATGTGATACTAAGTGCAAAGAGGTAAAATATACGTTTCTATTTTTTACGAGAGATTACCATGCCCTATAAATGACCACTAAATGTTCATCCGTTAATATGCTAAATTTATTGTAATAAATATTAACACACTAACTTGTTGTGTGTATTATTAACACTTGTGTAAATATACACGCGTTTCAGGGCCAGATTGCGAAAATTTAGAGGAACATTACTCACGGTAAACTTTTTTTAAGAATCCTAATAATATTTTTCAAAAACTGCTATATTTTTTCGTGTTTTTTTTTGTTCATTTAAAAATGGAGTAAATCCTTAAGTTCTCGGACTAGCATCACTTCCGCAAACCCGTCTCCTACCCAGCGCTTCCCCAGTCCGCGTCCGGTGCGTATTGCTTCGTTTATCAAATACGTTCTATCTAAAAAAAATGTAGTGGAGGGGTAGGGGTTTGTGGAAGCGAGGCTAATCCGAGGAATGGAAGATTTACTCCATTTTCAAATTATAAAAAAAATAAAATGAATAAGCTTACCATGAGAAATGTTCAGTTGAAGTTTCGCGGTCTGGCGCTGAAACTCGTGTATAATATTATATATGAATACCAGAAACTTAAAAGGGTGTAAGTGCCATAAATAACGAAAATTATTTTATTTAAGAAATGGATAGTATGTGCCAAGGCCAATGTCCTACAGAAGGGTATAAATGCCATTGTAGTACAAATAATATTTTATAAAAAATTCTAAAGATGGCGTTGGTTGTAAGTGCCATCGCCAGTCATATGCTATTTGTATCAAAATGGTTGACAATGAACCGGTCTCTGTGAATAGTGGTGGCGTTAAAAGACGTAAAAAGGGGGAAAAAAGTGCCCAAGTGGCCCGAAAGAAGCTAAAAGATTCTGGACAAGAATATTTTACATCCAATAGAAAGTTGATTCCTGCAAAACGACCCCCAAATCAAGAGGTTTGTACATTGTTTTAAATCTTCACCGGTTGTCTCTACTAGATAAAATGTCACTCATCATGCGCTAGGGATGTGCCAACCTGTAATTTTCTGCCAACCATGACATAGTTTAAATGGAGTATTTGTATTGAATTCAATTTTTTAAATCTCCCGGTCAGAGGTATTTGGGTGAAACTTTATTTTTACTTGTTTTTAGGAGAGCAAAAAAAAGAATTTAAAAATATATTTTTTATTATAAATTCGTTTAAAGATAATTAAACCTTAATAATTATATTTTCATGGATATTTTCGTAAATATTATTATTAATGTGTAAATAACTATGTTAACGGCATATCAGAAAATAAGTTACGCCCTAATGATTGCAACCGGGAGAAATTACTATATCATTATTACACTCCACCACATTTAGTTCCTCTAGTTTAGTTTCTACTGAGTGATAGATATTGACCCTAAGTCCCTAAGATACGCCCACGGTTGCGTACCTATATTATCTATGTTGCTTTCATTCACTTCATTTTTTATTTTAGTGTATCTGCAAATGCAGCTATAACTGCAAAGAAATACCTTTCGAACAAAAGATGTCATTGTTCACGGAATTCTATGCGTTAAAAAACAATGAAAAGCAATCTTCTTTTCTGATGGGATTAATCCATTTGACAGAAATTAAAAGAAGAAGGCATGGAACCTATGAATCTCCTGCTCTAAGTAGGCGACAATGCACCGCATATTATATGCTTCCAGATGGCAAGGGAAATGTTGTCGGTGTGTGCAAAGCAACGTTCATGAACATTTTTTCCCTTTCTCCAAAAAAGATTCAAGTACTACTCGATAAAAAGAAACAAGGACATACAACCTACTTGGAATCAAGAGGAAACATCAATAAGAAAAAACGAAAATATTCAGACGAAGATGAGGATGAAATTAAACAACATGTAAATATGTTTCCCAGACTTGTAAGTCATTATGGTCGAGCGAGATCAGAGAAAGAATACTTAAGTCCAGATTTAAATATACATCGTTTGTTTAAAGCATTTAAGATATCTTTTCCGGAGTCAAAAGTCACATATAAGTTCTACTCTAAAATTTTTGGAAAGGAGTTTCCGAATTTAAAATTTGGCCAGAAACGAACTGATACATGTGCAACGTGCGACCTCTATGTTGCTAAAATAAATGCCGATCCATCTAATAAAACAATACTGAAGAATCAACTTGAATTACACCATCGAAAAGCAGAAAAAGCAACAAAACAGATGTCACTTGATATAAAAAAATCACAGATGCCGAGTAGTAATATATGCACTGCCGCCATGGACTTGCAACAAGTTTTGCTGACACCAACTTTAACTCATGGGCCCATGTACTATTCGCGACAATTATCAAATTTCAATTTGGGTGTGCATATCGAAAATACCGGTGATGGGTATATGCTTATGTGGCATGAAGCTATTACAGGAAGAGGGGGAAATGCGATAGCATCCTGCATTTACAAAATGTTTTCTAATAATTTTATAAGAAAGGAGAATCTCATCATGTTGAGTGACAATTGTAGTGGACAAAATAAAAATAAAATGATGATATTTTTATGGGCATATCTTGTGTATAAAAAAGTTTTTACATCGATAGAGCATAAATTTTTAATGAGCGGGCATTCATTCCTTAGCTGCGACAGGGACTTTGCTTTAATCGAAAAAAGGAAACGAGTAACACATTCCATTGTTCCTGCAGATCTTGTTGATATGATGAAAAATACTCGTGACAAGCAGCCTTTTAATGTTATTTCAATGACATCACATGATTTCATGGATTTTAAATTGGCTGCCGAAACATTTTTGAATACTACCACAATGCAGATATCGAAGGCTCATCGCTTGAAATTCGTAAGTGATAATCCTTTCGTTGTCAAAATGAAAGAGACCCACAACTCTATGGAGCCCTGGAAAATTGTAAGATTATTGAAGAAGAACAAAAAGTTATCGGATTTAGATAATTATTTCTTACCCATGCTGAATTGCAAGAGCAAAATAACAGAAGATAAGAAAAAAGATCTCAAAAATCTAATACCTTACTTGCACACGGAAGAACATAAACAGTTTTATAATAGAATTTTAGATATACACGATGTTGGGTGCTAAATAGTAATTATACTGAATTCAGTTATAAATACCATGGGAATTTTCATCGTCGTCACATCACTATTATAGATAGATGAAACAGTGGATGTACCTATTTCTTTATTCTCACTAAGGCACTAACACCTTTATTGCTTTAGAGAGCAGGGCACTTTGGCCCTTTTAAAAGAAACTAACAACGGTACATGAGACTTTCTTTTAAATTATTTGTTTTTTTGATTTTATACTTAGTTTAATATGTCTTTTTTATATATTTTTTACTAAACTACATTAAAATAAGCTCTTTTGTTGATTTGGCATAAAAATAAAATAATGTTTTCTTTGAATTATTATGTGTATTTTTAATTTCCCGTCTGCTTTCCTTTTTTGTCCATGGCACATAGAGCCTTTTAAGTTTCTGGTATTCATATATAAACTAAAACATGTGCTTCAGACTTAACACTGGCTGGAACACCAAAGTAGGGAGGTAAAAAAGCCAATAAACGAAGAGAAGAAGCCGAAAGTGATGATCATATTTCTATGGGCAAAATCAGTGGTCTCAACTTAACCATCTTAAACCAAGCTGCGTTGTGGGGCTCGACGCCGTTTTGTAATGATGGATAATCGAAATACAAGCATTCGAGACATGCCAATAATCGAATTCAAAAATCGAATCAATCGATTTTTTTACCGTGAAAATAAGAAAACGGCCAAAAAAAAAACAACATTGGTAACTGTTGGGTGGGGGGATAAAAATACATCTGTAATAACAAAGTACTTCAAAATAATTATGAGGAAGTTCAGCCCTACGGAAAATTTGATAGAAAACATGTTTTATTACGCACGGTAAAAATTAGAACAGTAATTGTAAATTTCTTGAAAATGTATGAAAGTTATATGTCGGCCTCGTGGTGTAATGGTCAGCGCGTTTGCCTACCATGCAAGAGGTCTTTGACATGGTTGATTTGAAATATTTATTTATAAGGGTGTTTTCACACTAAAATATTTCATAGTCCCTGGACTGGTATCTGCAGCGTAAGACTAATCATCTGACCGTCATGTAACACAAAATGATCAAAATAGCTGCGATTGGTTTACCAATACAGTGCCCTATGCACCATTAGGTGTGGAAGGTAATGATGGTGACGATGATAGTTATCCTATTTTCGGGAAACAAACTAACAGACGTGAACTTAATACGTCACACGCAGAGTAATTTCAAAATAAAATCAAAATTAAAATCATAGTGCTGATGATACGACACACAAAAATGTTAAAAGTTGTGAATGTTTACCCACATCTCAGAATTCATATCTCGATTGTCTCGAAATCTCAAGTCCGAAATCACATTTCGATTGTCTCGAAATCTCAAGTCCGAAATCATATTTCGATTGTCTCGAAATGTCAAGATCGAAATCTTATTTCGATTGTATCGAAATCATATTACGATTGTCTCGAAATCTCAAGTCCGAATTCATATCTCGATTGTCTCGGAAAACCATTTCGAATGAATTTACTCGAGATAATATCTCGATTATTTTTCCGATTAGTACGAGTGAACTCGATTAGTTGTAAGCATTTCGAAATGTCTCGGATCTTTTTAATAATCGAATATTTCGATTATTTTAATTCGATTCTTCCCACCATTACCATTTTGTCTATCTTACAATCCGACGGAATTGTTCTCTTTCACTTCCACGGGTGCGAGGAGATAAAAATATAAAAGTTAAAAAAATAAGAAAAGAACGACGTTAACGTGAAAATTGAAATAGTACGAATGAGACCAAATAGTCCGGGATTGTTTTGTCTTATTCTAACCGTCAATTCTGCGTCATTACCTATAACCTATAAGTCAAAAGTCAAAACAACAACAATTGACAAGGTGTTCGCACTGTTCACTATTTTTTAATTTACAATGTGCACCAGAAATGTTTGTTGTGTAACTGGATGTAAAGATAGGATTTCAACTAGGCATTCCTTTCCTTCGTATTTGAAAAAGGAAAGCAATTTTCGTGAATGGGTATGGCGAATTGGCAGATTTGATTTTTTAGAAAACGTAAATCGTAAGAAACGTATTTTCGTTTGCGACTATCATCTCTCAAGTTCAGCGCGGAAAAAAAATGGATCTCTGTTTTATTTTGATGCGCCAGATATAAATTTGCCACAAATCGATACATTTCCCAATTATTCATTACCCGATTGCTCGAAATTTAAATGTAAGTACCCGGACATTTTTGTCGTTCGTGTTTATATACATATCGATTACGATCTCGAGATTGTTTCAAGTGTAGGCCAAAATATGTCACTTATTTTGTAGCCCGTCCCTATATAAGGAATCCGCCAGAATTGCATGAAAACACGGTAGCGCAATATTCGGGTGAGTGTTTGTTAATTTAAGTTCATTAATTTAAGAGATAAGATATTTCTATTAGACTTTCCGATCTTTATCGCCTTATTTATTTATCGATTTATTTATTTCGCCCAACCGGGCGCTGGGCTGGGTCCATTGGCCACGCCGCATTTTCCTAATGATTTTGTTCCGGACGCAAATAATATGTATAAAGTGTAAATGATATAAATAAACAATAAATATATTAATAGATATGCAGCTAGGAACCCCGGTATTTGTTGGCTGAGTGCTAGGCTCCTAATAAAGATAAATGACTCGCTTTTGAGCCTGGCCTCAGTTATTATTACTGGTGTCAATATAGCCGGATAGAAATAAAAATAAATGTAAACGTTCATATGTCTTGAAATCCAGCCCTAAAAAGGGCCATTGTATTATGTTTGTCACGGACTAGAGAGAGGTAATTATTCTTATGCTGATATAGTCAATGTTAAATATTTCTAGTCTACAAAAACGTAAACCTAATATTTATTCCATATATGATTGGCATACTAAATGGTATAATCGATGTCCCATCATTACTGGGACAAGTAAAATTCAATATTCCGACTCGTAGGTTGAGAAACAATGCAGTACTGTTCATCGATCAGCATAGAACAAACTATGGCCTTAATTCTCCAATGACCCATCTTTGTCGTATTGTTAACTCAAGACAAGATCTGGACTTTTTTGGTTTAAGTTTACAGCGATTTAAACAAGCACTGAATAAATACTTAAGTATTCTTTTATTGTAATATTTAAACCCTACAAATTGTATAAATGGGCAATGTCCATGAATTAATAAATAAATAAATGTTGCGGCTACCGGCAGAATAGCCCGTACGGGCGGGGTGCGCCTCTATTTACGTGACCTGCGGCCAGCAGTGTGCGGCGAGTGTTGGGGGTGAGCTACCCCCACCACTCTAGGCCAGCTGTGCAGGTAGTACGGTTGACCCACAGAGCTCGATGCGCGCCGCTTTATAAGGCGTGTATTTTGTTATAGTAAATCAGTTGAATTCCTAACTCTGAACCTGTCCTGTTCGCCTTCCTGCACTTCGCTCTTCGCTCCGCCCTGCCAGCTGACTGCCTTCGCCTCTCTACACCACTTGGACCGGGTGGAAAGCCCTTTTCAGGGCTATTGAGGTTGACTCGCGGCCGGCGCAGTTGTGCCCCTACTTTTCGGCTTTGTCTTGGACTCTGTCTGGGAGGGCGGCTTCTCGTTTATGCCGGGAAGCCCGACTGCGGCAACAAGCACACATTGTGGTAACGTGTATGTTACAGATTTATTTTGGGCTATATTTTAATGACTTGTTTCTCTCATAGTTTCTTTTCTTTCTCACAAGTGAGAGTTGTATAACTGTTAACTGTCTCTGCGATGCCGTGCTTCTTGCTATCACCAAAGAAGACCTGCAATTCTTGATAACAAAAGTCTACGATGCATATAAGAAAAGCGATTTGCCAATGAATGTTGATAAATCGAAAGTGATGGTTTTTTGAAAGGGATGAAAATATAACTAAATGTGAGATCAGTGTGAACGGAGATATTCTGAATCAGGTAGAAGAATTTGTGTATCTGGGAAGTATGTTTATTAGGGATGGAAAGACTGAGAAAGATATTGGAAGGAGGGTGAGTGCCGGGAACAGGGTGAACGGTGCACCGCACTGTGCAAGTTTTTAGCGTGCGTAAGAAAACAATTTTAAGATTAAATTTCCTGAAGGTATGAATTTGCTCATTCTTCCGTCTGTTGATCTATGCGTAGTTAAATGGCTGAAACTTTTATTGATGCAGGTGAGATTCATTTGACTGAATTATTTCACCCGCATACTAGGCAATGCCAGAAAACAGAGGAGTTGAATCCAGTCCTCGTCAGCAAAAATTTGGACTAACTCAAAATACTGTTTATTTTGATTAGTACAAAAAGTGAAAAATGTTTTCAGGCATTGTCTAGTATGTAGTATAAATAATTCAGTCTGATGAATCGCACCCGCAACAATAAAGGTTTCAGCCTTTTAACTTCAAAAAGATCAACAGATGGAAGAATTGAAAGAATAAAGATGTTCAAACAAAGGCAGAGTGGTGAATGTTACATAGTGTGTGAAGTAGTCTCTCAAACCGGCTTATGACAGGTCAAAGACTAGAATGTCTAGAAATGTCTAGAAATCGCTAGGTAATTACTACATCTAGGTAACTTCAAATCTGCATTTGTGAGTTATCCCATGTCGATACTTAGTATATTGCAGTACTATAATTGATTGCTTGATTTACAAGAACCTGCCATACAATAGAATGCTTTATATTTTACTCCGTGCACGAAAACATTTCCCTCATCACTGAACGTCCTCATTGGTTTAAAATACAATTAAAATAATGAAACCGCTGTTTCCAGACTTGTGGATCACCCGTGTCTCGAACATGGTCATAATGCAAATAAAGGATTATTTGACTGATGGTAAGAAGTGTCACTGTTTTATATGTTATTTTTGTGATTTTAGGAGTGAAAACGGATGATCCTAAGCAGGGGCCCGAACCCGCATCTTCGGAGCCGCCCGATGACTCCGATAATAAATCAAATCAAACCGAGATAATAGATATTACGGATGCACCCAAACTATTGAGTATCCTCAATGATTTAAATAAACCAAATGAAAATGTATCTCCCGACTGTCAGGCTCAAAGTAAACCACTGAAGATTGCCATTAGAAGTGAGTACAATCATTTTTATAATATTTCTTAAATTAACACTAGGTATTTTGAGTTTATCCAAATTTTGACTGGATTCAACCCCCGTGCGAGGTATCAATATTATTATATTAGGACACTCAGTCTACAGTCTAGACATTTACAGGGCTTATGATCTGTCATTGGCTGGTTTAAGCGGCCACTTTACACACTGTAACATTCACCATTCTGCCTATGTATAAACATCTGCATTCCTTTGATTCTTCCATCTGTTGTTTTTTTTTTGTTTAAGTTAAAGAGCCGAAACCTTAATTGAGGACCGTTTTCACAAAGCGAATATAACCACAAAAAGTGAAATTTTCAGGAAAAGATTTTTTTATGAGAAAATAGATTACTAACTAGGGTTTTTAACAAAAATAAAAATACTGTTTTATAGAAATTCTCCATCCTGACTCCATGTACTGGAAATCAATATTATAGAAGAAGTGGAACTATCCATTTAAAAAAAACAAACTCCGAATTTTTACAAACACTATATATTTACATCTTTTGTTTAGAAAAGTTGATTTGTGTTAGGATATAACATAAAAGTTTGCTTTTTCATGAAATCATTATTAAATTGGTTTTTTTTGTTATATTTTATATGCCTAAGGTATGTTATTTTAAAAATATTTTCATATTTTAACTCAATTAAATGATAATCCAATCCAATTCGACCCGCTACAACTTCACACATCTGTTGTTTTGCTGAAATTTTATTTCACCAATCGATAAATCTCATATAGAAGAATTGATTTCCATAAAAAAACACATGGTTTTTTTTTGTTACGCTTTGTGATAACGGTCCTAATTGTAAAAGCGTGTTTTTCAAGAATGTAAAATTATATTTTCAGTCTGTAATGGAGTAGATAAATGGAAATTTGTTTAGGCTGAATGACACAGTCCACAGCACGTTTAACATTAGTTTAAATAAATGCATCGTGTCATTTCTACCTGTATTCATACGGACTGTTTTATTTTGTAGAAGTAAACCCAGGAAGCGTCACTGCGCTCAAAAGTATTCAATTGCTGAAAGTAAACAGTTTGAATAAAAATGACTCGTCCTCTTCCGAAAGGTCGGGTGCTGATACGGGTAAGTAGAATATGATGTGTAAATAAATCCTCGGTATGACACTAAATGCATTATCGCTTATACCGAGAAAAATCTATTTGATTGTTTGACTCGACAAATGTCTTTTCCGGTTTTCCTTATTCACATTTTGGACATGATATATACGCATGAAACCATCTTAGTTCCTTTAAATTGTTTCAACAGATAAGATTTCAAATAAAAATATCCGGTAAATGGAATGGCAATTTCTTCCAACCAACCCAGAGAATCATGTTCCATAGTAAATAGCGTTTTTTTTTTTTAATTTGCTTTTAGGATAGTTTAGAATTGAATAGAGGATATGTAAGAATCCATGTAACTTATGTGACATTATCAATTTCAAAACCATTTTTAGCGCTTACTACTACAAAACCGCAGAAAGATAATGTACAGAAATCAAACAAGACAATGGAAAGCACTTTAAAACCTCAGAGAAATAATGTACAGAAATTAAACACGTCGATACAAAAAAATAATTCACTACTCAAACAGAAAGAAGCCACTGCACAAAGTAAGTACACTAATAATAATGCCGTGAATGTCACACTCCCAATAGTCTGCCCATATTTGCTGCCCCCACCAGTCGAGAGAGAGTACAGGGCTTTGTGACTGGAAAATATTTACTAAATGGTAACTCTGAAGTAATAAGTTCCATAGACAAAAATCATTCTTTTTAAAGATATTTTTGTGTGGATTTATAAAAAAAACGGTATTAAGCTTAATGTTATTATTAAATTAGAGGTGATAAATGTCTAATTTTGTATGTAATTTTCCCACATCACATTTGATTGTTTATTTTAGCGAAAGAAACAACATCCAGAAATGATGATTCCTACCATGATGGTTGCATTAGTGATGCGGATACATCACTGCCCGTGAAAAGTAAAAAGGACGTTGAATTGGGAGAAGTGTTTTGTTTTAATAGTGACGAATCTGACGTAGATGGTAAATATTTCATTTTATTTATTAACCTTTAAATGCTGTTAGGTAATATGGCAGAACCCAGCAGGCCGCAATTTTAATTTTAAAGAAAAAAAACTAGACAAACTAAGGTAGACCTATGAAATTGCCTTATTAAAGAGTTAAAATTCACTCCCAAAGATTGGCATAACTATTTGAGAATGAACGCAGAGTCGTATTTTAACCTTCTGACTTTAGTCACTCTGCTAATAAAGAAAAAGAACACTAATGAGAGAAGCAATAAGTCCACCCGCAGCAAGCTACCTGACGAACTGGACGGTCGTTTGACGCCACCATCCACCCGCTACGATAAAACTGCGCAGCCGCGATCGACAACGATTTTCGAATAGAAAATACAACTGCCGTAGATGGACCGGACCGTCCAGACGAAACTGCAACTATTTGTCATACACATGTCGATGCGCAGTTCAAACTGCACAGTTTCATCATTATGGTTTATCGTTGCGTGTGAAGCGACCTTTAGTCAAATTGAGGACAAAATCTCTGTCAAAAAAGTCAATTAAATGTTTTTTTGTATAAATTTTTTTGTTTTGATTTTAAAATTATTTCATTTACCTTTTTTTTTCATTTTAGATTACCCCGCCCCGACTCCCGACAGAGGCTTTTATGTGATGGTCCCGGATTCACTCACAGACAAGTCGGGCAGTAAGAACCCTGATTCCACACATGAGAGTCTAGGTTACGATACAAACAACGCGCAAAATAATAAAATAGACCCCCTGAATGAATTGAATAATTCAGGTGACCTTTCCTTGAAAAATAAATTGTTTTTAATAAACGCCCAGAAATTAAATAAAACAAGTTTAGTAAAGGTGGAAGAAGAAACACATGAGAGTCTAGATTACGATACAAACAACGCGCAAAATAATAAAATAGACCCCCTGAATGAATTGAATAATTCAGGTGACCTTTCCTTGAAAAATAAATCGTTTTTAATAAACGCCCAGAAATTAAATAAAACAAGTTTAGTAAAGGTGGAAGAAGAAACACAAAAAAATGAAACTTTGAATAAAACATATTTTAAAATTCCTTCCTCGAAGAGTGATGTTTTTTCGAGAAACGCTCAAAAACTCAACGCTAAAAATGAAGTCAATACTTACGAATTATCCCTAAATGGAAAATATTATGTGAAACCTGTATACAGTAAGTCCAAACAGAAGGCTGATCACCGTAGTATGTCCATGGTACAAATATCGGAAGATCCTTTTCCAATAGACACAGAAACAGAAATGACTGATGACATCCCTCGGCAAAAGGACCCGATTGAAATAGCCGCTAAATTTAAAATAGAAATGGACGGAAATGAAGTTAAAGTCATAGAAACCTCCGAGGAAACTCCGTTGAATAATCTGGAATTACTGTCTACTGTAAAAAGCGAATTAGTCTATTCACCCAAAAGTAATATCCAACCGATAGACACGAGAAGTTCCAGTTCTGAAAGTGATTTTCCATCTTTGTGTTCATCCGAAAATTGTATCATCCATCCTAGCTCGAAAAACGGCATTCCCACAGAATTCATAGTGACAAATAATGGAAAGCGTTTCAAAATAATGCATTCGTCATTATTAAATCTTCATTCTGGTGCAAACAAGAGTGCCTCCTCTCCCATTTCTCAAACCGATGCACGCAAAGCTCCGTTGTCATTTAATGAAATACCAAAACACAATGAGTTTCAAATTGAATCGTGGAATGTGCCATCTCTGCCCGTGGTTAATTTTATCGATAAATGCCACGAGGAAATAAACAGAATACCCGATAAAAATATTTCAGCTTCAAATAAATGCAAACTAGATAAATTAGGCAAGTATTATTCATATTTATATCACGGTACTAGTGTAAAGACTTAGTTTTAAAATTGTTATTCTTTTTGTAATAAAATAACAACTTTGTTATTAGTTTTACACATTTATTCAATTAATAAAACACAATTACAGTTTCGGGAGAGCTCTCCTCCCACCGACGGGTGATACACAATTAATTATATGAATATAGAATATGGTCTACAGTGCAATTGTAGAATCTATAGGATTTGATGCTCGGGGCATTGGAGGTTGACAGAAGAAAACGATAATATTCCTTGATTTGTGTTTATTCCATGTTGTTTAAACGGCTTAACAGAGAGAGTTAACGCGTAGATGTTTTACCAGGTAACTGAGCACTGAACTACATGTTGTAACCGACTGAATGAATGTCCGAACTGTCTTTATGAACTGGCTAATTAAAGATACTACCACTTATATATAGTTATTGTCCAGTGTTCATTTTACTTCCCGGTGGCATCTTGAGGTTGTGTGCTAATTCCGCGTATCTCGGTGATTTTATATTCGCCCGTTAGTTATTTGAATGTTTTGACAATCTATTGTTTGCATTCAGGAAATGTATGATTCACATCCCACAAATCCACAAAAAATAAAAAAATCAGTGGTAGAAACTAATACTGGATTAGCGGGTGGGTTTTCCACTTATCAAAGGTGTTAGCATATTATACGGGTTCTAGTCCAGAGAGGTGAGAAGGTCTGACATCATATCGCAAAGGGAACATATATCCCTCGCCTTTATCGAGTGCTTTCTTTTAATAAAATAAATGTGTAAAAGTAATAAAGTTGTTATTCTATAACAATTCATCATGAAGTGTTAGAAAATGAATGCTGATTCAGTCAATATTGTTATTTTTTAACATATAATTTCAATTGATTTCAGGTATTGACAACACTTCACCAAGATCTCAGCTAAAATCAAGAAATCTCCACTCTTGCAAGTAAGAAATAAATTAAAACTTGTTTTCATGTTTCAAATGTTTCCATTGTGTTTATATATGTTTCGACATTTCGTTTAAAGTTGAACAATTGTTACATTTACATCAATATGGTTTCTTTTTTGTTGTTTTATCTTCCTTTTTTCATACAACAAATTTTGTGCATTTTGACAAAAATGCAACAATTATTTTACTCAGTGCAACTGGCCCTATATCAGTATTGACGGATACATTGGAATAAGAAATGTTATTATATATGTTGTATATATGTTCAAACCCCGTTGCAGAGTGTAGCTCAACTTGGTTCCAATTTTTTAGCACAATTATGTCAGACTAGTTAAAAAAATAAATATATTTCAGTGAATTATTAGAATGTTAATATTTATTTTCTAATTATAAAAAAAAAGTTATTTCAACAGAGGATGAAGAATCTTTTTAGAGGGTATTAGGCTGTGACATACGAACGGACAGACGGATATAACAAAATTATAAGGGTTCCGTTTTGGCTACCAAACCCTAAAAATGTGAAATATAAATTAAGCACCCCTAAAAACAGAAAATGAAACTAATCTTCATTTGATCAAAAATGTCACATCTGAAATCTTGGATTCCAAAATAAAACTCAGATTCAAATTTGAGTAGATATAAAAAAAACACAAATTGTAATATGCATAACAATTCTTTAAAGTAGTAGTGTTTGTAAGTTATCAGTGTGTGCGCATGCCGCCCACTACTGTATGTGTAGCGTCAAATGGGTACGAATGCTCTTTTTAAAGCAATAATATGTCGAAGTTTAAGAATAATGCTCTTCTTAGGGCAAAAATTAATCAAACGCTAAGCACAATTTTTATTCTAAAGTATCCCTGTGCCGCTGAGGTCAGACCCGAAAGTGGAATATTCATCCTTTATTGTAGGTCTAACACAGAGGTTCCCAAACTTTTTTGTGTCGTAGACCCCTTGCCATGTTTTTCGGTTTTTACCTGAACTGTAGTGAAGTTTAGTGTTAAAAACTTAAAGTTAAAACAAATGTTAAGTTTTATACATTTATTAATTTAATTTAAATTTAAACTCCCCAAATAAAATGTTGCATCTGTTATATAAAATAAACGTAACATAAAATAAACTAAGTAATAAGTAAATGTTTTTAGTGGGAAGGATGAACCTGATGCTTTAATAATAAATTATCAACATTTGTCACATTAAATCTACATAATGTCACATAAAATTCTAGAACATCACAAAGTGAATGCCTACATCCTCAACTTACACAATTTTATTAACATATAAAATATTTTTTTTAATTCATAGGTACTTTTATAAATAATGTACATGTCTTTATATTATAAGATAGTATAATGTAAGTAAATAGGTACTATCAGTGTATGTTGAGATCCACTATCGTGGACCCCCATTTTCATTTCATGGACCCCCAAAATTTTTTTTCGTTGACGTAGACCCCTTGCATGTTGTCATAGACCACTTTGGGAATCACTGGTCTAACACGGGGACCCTAATTATATTATTTTATTATTCTATTTTAACCGTCTGTTACACCACCCCATGTTATTTTAACACCCCCCTTGGATTTTTGCCACTGTGTGAAACGCGTGTCCGTGAATGTACATATTTTGAGTATGTTTTTTTATTAAATACAAAAATATTTATTTCAGAAACGTGTTGGCATTTATCTCCGATGTAGTTGGCGCGATGAACGCTTCCGATGCGGGAAATAATAAAGTAAATAATAAGTTGGTAGAATTAAATAACATAAACACAAAACAAAAGCAGAGGATCAGAGAGCTGAAGGAGCAAGCGGAAATATTATTGAAGAATGAGGTATCTGATATTCAATTATATTATTATTACCAAAACACTCGATTCATTATTCCGAGTTCCCAACTTGGACAATATTTACAGTCAATGCGATCTCTGAGGCGAATGTGTGGTAAAACTATGCACGATAAATGCACAAATGTCGAGATCCGTACCTTATGTAAGGCTGAGACACGCGTTATCGACGAAATCGAGAAAGGAGCTCTGCGCTGGTTTGGACATGTAGAACGAATGGACAGCGAAAGAACGGCTGAGAATATTTACAATGCGAATGTTGATGGATGCAGAAATAGAAGAAGAGCGAGACAGACATGGCATGACCGAATCCAACAAATACTCGAAGATGGACATGTCAAATGTCGGAATAATCAGCGCGCGTGCACGAGACGATGTATGAATGTAGAGGAAGCGAGATCTGTATGCAAAGGTAGAGTGATGTGGCGTTCTATCCTCTCTGCCTACCCTTACGGTGAAACGGCGTGATGGTTTGTAGTTGTTGTAAGTGTGAACAACATCAATAGCCTCTATAAATATAATAGCCAATATCGTCGGGTTTCTGGCACAAGTTGGTAAATACAAATTTCGAAAGGATGAGATTTTTTGGTAACTGGCATCAAATAATCTAATAATACCTCAGTTTCATAATCGAAAATGCTCAGATGTTGAAACATTGTCTGGATAAATATTGTAATATCGCTTACTTCATTTTGCAAGTTAAAAACAATTACTTCCACACTGGGCAACTGTCTTTGCCTGACACGTCAAAAATGCTTAATAATTACAAATAATGAAATCAAAAATGTTTTCTTACGTGCAACAAAAATTAGAGCATTTAAATTGTAGCGCAAAGTTTCTTGAAAATACATGAAAAAAAAAATAAAACAGTACACTCTGAACGACGTCACTAGTTCATATGAAGCAATCGATGAATGGTAAGACAGTTGTGAAGGATTTCCAGTTTACGGTAAGTCAACAGACCAATTGGCAGAACTGACTGAGCAAAACTTTAAAAAAGTCATGGCGCTGGTAATTTGATATATAAAATTTTTAAAAAAAGCTTTTGGCTCAGTTTAATAGTCTAAAAATAAAAAGAATCCACCGAACTTCCTCATTGCTAAATGCTCCCAAACTGTAATTTTCAAAACAATTAATAATAATTTGTAATAGAAATAATATTATTTAAACGCAGACAGCTATGTTATTAATAATAGTTAGGTAGTACCTACATTTACTTGAATTTTTTACGATATAATAATTTAAATAACTTTAAAAAATTCATTCAAGATTTAAATTAAAAACCTAATTATTATGCTACCTTTGTACGGTCAAAATACTACTTGCTCTTGAAGTCAAATTATTGAAAAATATTTAGTATTTTATAAATACATTAAATAATATTTTGTAATATTCAACTTGTGGTTTTATTTTAATTGTCAAAGTTATTTTAAAGTTTGAAGCTCGTCCCGAATTGATTTGGGCAATATCTTACTGCTAAGAAAATGTCAAGTTACCAATTTGTTCCAGAAACCGGACGATATCATACCTACCATTGTTATTATTGTGATTGATTACCGGGGAACCATTAGCTAATAAGTTATGGTGTATTATGGCCTTGTTCTTAAACTATTTTTGTTTTCAGAAAAATACATTGTCGCCACCCACAAATAATACAACCGAAATAATACCCAGTTTAAGAAATCTATTGCTTGACCACGATTATTTCTGAAGGATTTAATCATTTCTGCTGTGATATTGAAACTTGATAGTGGATGACTCGTCTCGAGAAGATTTAGTGAATATGGCGGTTACAAATCAAACCACAATTCATATGGTCTGGGTTGAATTCAATCGGATTGAACTGGACCACTTTGTTCCAAAATGTATCACGGATTGCCTTGCGTTAATCTAAAACCAAAAATATTGATTGCCTTCGTGTAATTTATTCAGTATAAAAGACACTATGTGAATATGCATCATTGTTTATTTCAATAATTCGTATTACATGCATCATCTGAATACTATTTTTAAGATTCTGTTACAAAATCCTGTTGTAACAGAATGTGAATGTTTTTGCAAGGTCCGAATTGCCGACCGTAAGAAATATTTTCGTGAAAGTTATCTTCTTTGGGACACATTGAGAAAACAATAAATATAACTACATAGAAACAAATACAAGAATATGAAATAGGACTTCTCAAAACTCCGATAACAGTTTACAGTCAACGCAGCTAAGGTTCACTGGACGTAAAGTATTTGACTACCCGTGCCGAAACTCATCACCATCATTCCCCTTTACACACCCAGCGGTGCATAGGGCACTGCACTGGCAAACCAAATGCAGTGTATTTCGATCATCATGAAGGTAAAATGATCAATCTAGGAACAATGAAACACTGCAGTCTAAAAACAACATTTAATATCAGTATTTCGCAACCGACCTGCCGTAGGAATTAAACCCAATTTCCTTATTAAGGATTTTTACCTTAGTGCAACCTTGGAGTAGAAAAAGCTCATCCAGAGTTCTATATTTCACATAAATCTGTATATTCTTCATCCGCCGAAGTATAATAATAAAAATGGTATAAACCGAAATGTTTCATAGAAGACGTAATCTTTCAAATGATACAATGAAAACTACCTATAATGTACATTCCTTCAGTCTTCTCTGTTATTTGCTGATTTATGAACGTCAAAGTCGAAAGGTGAAAGTCCGGTACCAGAATATCTGACGCCTCGTTATGTAGGCGAGCGCGGTTGAGGCTCTCGGAAGGCATCATCGGTATGTGTCCCAGCTAACTGTATCGCCCTCGCTCGATAAAAGTTGACACAAGTCACCGTATGTCAAAGTTATTTGTACGCTTCCCATCATTACTGGCGCTATATACATACATTATTCCACACAGCACCGAGGATTGTGATGCAATCTTGTCTATGAATCATCCATAGTCCTTATTAATAGAGTGCTGCTTTGGCATCTGTTTATCGAATTCTAAATTGTGGAAGAAGTGAAAAAATAAAATCCAAGTCAAAGAGGGGTTCATATCTCGTACCACACTGTGAATTTGTATCAGGTAAAAGGCTTACAAAATAAATGCTATTTTAACTGTAACATTATTTTTGTTTAAAAATATCCCAAGTCATGCGAGTCTCGACTCCTCAAATCATTCCATTCCAAACGCCCGTTTGTTGTGATGTCTTAAGACATTTAAATAATTCTTATATTAATAATATATTAAGATCTATTAAGATTCTGTAAAATCGTGTTAACATCGATATTACTTTATTATATTACAGTAGAGATGGAGAACACTCTTGAGAACGGAATATAGAAGTTTGGCCATGACAGGGCTTGTGACCTGTCATTGAGTGATTTAAGTCAAGTCACTGTAACATTTCTCCGTTATAATACCTATAAAGTAAATTCCAGTTTTTGCGTCGAGCATTTGGACACAATCAAAATATTGATAATGAAAATATTTATTTACCCTTTAGATTTCTGTACAAATTAAAATCAAACAACTTAAAATGAAAATCCACGCAAACATTGCCATAACACGAGAGATAAAGATAATTTCAGGCTGCCACGTGACCTTTTTTTTTATAGGGCACCTAGAACAAAGTGGTACATAAATATACCACCAGAATTGAGGTACTTATTCTCCAATATTTCATACTAATAATAAGTCACATGTCACGAGAGTATTGTTATGACTAATAACGTACACTGGTAGATCAGCTTTTTCAAATGCAATATGTTTGTAATCTTAAAAAATAACATATTGTAAGAGAATGCAATGTCACAAAATACAATTTTATGCAAGTCAGTTTTTTTTTAATACACACGGGGATGAAAGAAAAATATCCAAATTCAAACAGAAAATTAAATTGTGTTTAAATGAATACCCTTTGTTTTTATTTTTTATTAGAACACCTAAAAAAAATATTTTTATTATAAGATTTAAAAGTAAATACTGCAAAACATATTCTGGCAAACTAATTCAACTTTGTCAATGTATTCAAATTGATGTATTTCATAACCTCTAATGTTTATTTTTAGGTAAATACTTTCATTGCTAAAATGTTGTTCATTTTAAAGTTGACGCATGTAAAATAGTGATTTTAGTGCATAAAGAGGTCAATTAAACCAGCTGATGGCGTTTCGGTATTCCTTTAAATACCCGAATTTCCGGTATATCTAAAAGACTGGATAAACATTATATCCGCAAGATTTTCCGCATTTAACACCATAAACACTTCGTCTTCCAAGGGTTTTATAAAAAAGAATCAAATAAAATATATCCTGTTGATGATTAAAGAAAACTTCACCCATTTGAAAATGTTTTATTTGTAACAACCCACTCTCCAATTATATTATAAAAATAATAAGTTTGACGAATGGTCATAGAAAAACCTTACAATGTCATATTAGTAATAAAGGACAAAGAAATATCAATATTTTTTTTATTGTATTTATTCAGTTTTGAGAGAACGAGGAGAGAACGAGGAGAGACCGGACCGGAAGGGTCGCGGGCGGCCACTGGGCTAACGAAAAATTCGGCCATCCGACTGCTGTTCCATTTCCTGGTTCCGGACTCTAAATCCGGAACCGAGGTGGTGCGTCGCTAGAAATACGGCTACGGCCTCACTCCGCAGGGGGCGAAAGGGATACTAATGTCGGAAGAGAGGTCGCGTTCAGGGGCCGCTGCGCAGGCGCCGCCGTCCCTAGTGAAGGTCGATCTCCCGAACCCTGCTTCGGCTCGGAGGCCAGCAGTGCAGAACCTCGTTGCTTAGTCCGTAGGATAACCCCGTCTAGACCTGGTCAGGCTCTAGACGGGGTCAGCTACAACTGCAGGGCAAAGCGTCCAATGATCTTCAGATTCGGAGCGGCATGAGGCGGAGGTGACAATTTCACTATTTAAATCAAAGTAGAGAAAAACTGAGCATTTATTCACAAAAGTTGCACAGGTAATATCAATAGTCAATACATTTGCACCGTCTCTGTCACGGCGCAACCAAAAAAGTGCATGTTCAAATAGTTTTTTTTATTTTTCACTTTACAACATTGGAGATCACGTAAAATATCGAAATATACAAAAATTTGTATGACGTTTACAAAGTACAGTGCCCGGCCAGCAATTGGGGTGGAAAAAACTCTCCTTTATTAAAGGGCTGGCTTGAAGCACTAGATTTACCTGTATTTTATGAGCATAAAAGTTATAAAAATTGCAAAATTAATTTGTTTGAAATCAGGTAGGTAAAAATTCTAAACTTTCTCGGTTTCCTCAGATAGAGCTCGCCAGGCCCGACCAAATGGCGCAAATTCCAGGTAGATACTGCAAAGGTGGAATTAAATACGGTCGTTCAAAGTTGAGATATCTGAGTCGCTTGATGATTTGATGCGGCTTGTTCAATGTGTATGGAAAACTAAAAGTTATAAAAGGATGCGTTTTTTTAAAGCCAAATTGTAGAGATTTTAAAAAGTTGATCGCTGAAGACCGCAGCGAGATCGGTGCCCGGCATCGTCTTTTCCATCTCGCGCCGGCCAGATTCAAACTTTCGCGCTCTTGAATCCGCCTGACTGATTTTTCTAAGAACGACTGCGGACGCCCCGAGGGCCCGATTCCACCGCGGAAACCGCCAATCTTCATGGATTTGAGTTTTTTGCCTGATTTTACACAAACAAAATAAAAAAGAAGAAAAATAATTTTCAGTACAAAATATGTAGACTTGTTTCACGCGGGAAAACTCAAAATAATGGGTGAAAATTTGAAGTTATTAAAAAAATTATGAAATAAATTACACGTGCAACAGATAATTATTCTAAATTAACCAAATTAAAACTAATAGAAGCGGAATGCGTCGGACTTTCA
This sequence comes from Micrasema longulum, assembly GCF_059751315.1. Lineage (NCBI taxonomy): Eukaryota > Metazoa > Arthropoda > Insecta > Trichoptera > Brachycentridae > Micrasema > Micrasema longulum. Next base: position 84,756 of record NW_028277288.1, read on the forward strand.
AATATCAAAATTAAATTCAAGTAATTTAAATATCAATTTGATTCTAATTGGATTACTTCACAAATTAATTATCTTATTAAATCAACATTAAATGGTTATAAAAAAATAAGTATTAAATGGTGTCCGACACAATAATGATAATAATCAGTGCAGGATTTAAGATTAAAGCCACTTGAAACTAAAAATGTATTTACTAAAACTTAATGTCAATTAAAATGACTACTTGCGATAAGAAAAATTAGCTTTGCACCTGTCACCTGGTGGGGAAGATTGAAAATAAAATATGTATTATGAATCAGATACAAATACAATGTCCCACATGTCCCTTGTGGACACCTAGATAGATAGATACTGCATATTTTCTGATGAAAAATACACGTGTATTTGTTGTCAAGTGATAAAATATTTGATCAATGATAAAACGAAAGCATATTTTGTAAATATGGTCATTTATGTTTTTTATCTTCGCTGTTATTAACTTTATCTGATTTCCAAAAAATAATTATGGGATTACAATATTAAAAAAAAAAAACATTTTCTTATCAAAATATTTTAAATATGGAAGTATGGAAACATCTACAGGGCTTATTTATGGCTGGTTTGAGTGGCCACTTTACACATTGTGTAACATTTACCATTCTGTGTAACATTAATATGTTTGAACATCCATATTTCTTAAATTCTTCCATCTGTTTATTTTCGTGAAGTTAAAGAGCTGAAAATGATGTTCAAACATATGCAGAATGGTGAATGTTCACTGTGCGTAAAGTGGCCAGTTAATTTAGCCAATGACAGGTTATAAGTCCTGTAAATGCCGAGAAAAAGGCACCTCACTGGGGTCCCGTGCCAAAGGAAACATTTTACAATAAGTGAAACATAAATTACAATATTTGAGTTTGTCCAAATGTTTGTAGACAAAAGACTGGATTTCACCCCCTCGGGAGTCATTAAGAATAACAAATTACAACAGGGATCGAGAATACCTTAAATAAGGGAATATGGAAGTCTAGGCATTTACAGGGCTTATGACCTGTCATTGGCTGGTTTAAGTGGCCATTTTACACACTAACATTCACCATTCTGCCTATGAATGAAACTTCCATACCCCTTAATTAAGGTATTCTCCATCCCTGTTGTAATTTGTCAAACATAAATTAGTTATTAAACATAGTTAATATAATAAGAAAATAAAAATGTAATTGAACTAATTAACCTAATGATATCTTAAACATAATAAGCAACATAAACTAAAATAATCATAAAAAACATAACAAATTCATATAAACTTGTAGACTAAATTTTATAAACAAGACAATCCATTTCTTAATAGCAATTTTATATTGTGATTACTTACTAATTGTCCTTATGGACAATGCAAGTAGATTGTACACTTTAACCGAGTAGTAGTGAGTTGTTTTTTTCAGGGTGGAGTAATCTAGTAACTCTTGTATTTGTGTAATGAGTTATGGAAGGTAGAGAATAATGTTTGTGTGCGTACAGAGTAACAGAAGACAATGTGGCGGAATATATAAAAGCAGCAGTGAGATAAATCCGAAATTTCCGATTTTGAGAACTAATGTTTTTAAATAATAAAATATTAAAGTTAGATGGTGAAAAAAAAGTTAATACTAGTAAATATTTGTATTTAACCACTCACCAACTTTTTATGTCTACCGGTTTCGCAGTTCGGGGTTTCAGTGGTTTGCGGTTTTGTGGTCTACCGGTGAGTAGTTTATTACTAATATTAATTAAAATGTTTGACCACAAAGTTAATGCTTTGAACATAAATAATATGAAAATACAGTATTCATAATCTACTTCAAATAATTAAACTCAAGTCAGACCCTTTGCACACCTCTAAGTCCGAATATTATGTTCTCCAGAGATATCTCACTGTTGGTTTTTAAAAACATAAATACGTGACATCTGTGACAGCCACCGTGTTGTAATGGCTGAGACGCTTGACTCGCACACGGAAAGTTTCGGGTTCGATTCCCGGAGAGAACACAAAAATTGGATGTGATTTTTCTTAAGCTTGGGTCTTCTTTCTCACCACTGCAATCGGCCTCTTGGCCTATTGCGATGCAAATAAAAAACAAAGAGAAAATCTCCATTCTTCATCATGAGTGATTTCTGTAATTTTATGAGGGCCAAAATGTAATATTGAATAACTGTTACGTTTTCATTAAAATGAGCAAAATCGGTCGCTTCATCTTACTTTATTTTTCACTTAAATTTTTCTGACAAATTTTACAGATTGATATCTCATCAGAGACAAATGAATATGCTATCTATAGCCACAAGACGTGTTGAGATCTAAATCTTCAATGGTAAAAACCTTTTACGTAATTTTTTTACTATTTTCGAACAATTACAAAAAAATATTTTAAGGCAAAATTAAATTTTTTTACTTTTTTCAATCTTAGAGCTTGTCAAGAAAGAGAGAATTCACCGCGATTCTCTCGTGCCTAACATGTAATCGCGAATTAAGCACGAGTCGAGAGTCTGGCGAAGTGTACAGGATTTACGTGTGAAACCTTTCGCGGCAAATCCACCCCTTCTGGACAAGGATGGCGGAAACGGGGTGAACATGCACTAAAATCAATTTTGGAAAATAAATGTTTGTCACAGGAGACAAAATTAGCCATTCGCAATAAAATCCTGGTGTCAATACTTATTATTATTTGACAGTTTATATACATATACAATAAATATACATATAAGGGCGGGCATATTGCCTTAAGGCAATTTCTTCCTACCTACCCAAATCGTTCAGTTTGAGAAAATTATAAATACATGGACATATTGAATCTTACAATTTTATACAAAAATCAAAAGCAAAGATTAACAAAAATAAATATATGTAAAAAAAAAAATTAACACTATACTATGAAGAGAGGAGAGGGGATGGGAAGGAAAGAAGAAGGATAAAGGAACAATTTAAATATTTAGATAGTGACATTTCAATCTTGACTTAAATGTAAATAAGAAGGATTATGTATGGAAGCGGAGTATGATATTTGAAATACAAGAATGAATGCGATGGAAATACGATTTCTCAGGCCAATGTGTGGTAAAATAGGGTAAAATAAGGTAAGCACAATAGGGCCACAATTGTCGAGATTCATTAGAGCATTATCAACAGCATCAGGAAAGGAGTTCTGCACTGGTTTGGACATGGGTGAATGAATAGCGAAAGAACGGCTAAAATGCGACCAAATCCAACAAATTACTTGAAGATAGATAAGTTTTTACAGAGCTTTTTAGTTGGAATAATCGGCGCATATTCATGAGAAGATGAATGAACGTAGAGGAAGCAAAGTCTATATGCAAGACAGAGTGAGGTATTCTATCTTCTGTGCCTATCTCTATGGTGAAACGGCATGATGGTTTGTTGTTTTGAAAATAATAAAACACTTAATTTTGTTTGAGATAATTTAAACAATGCATCTTTTGATGAGGGATTTTTTTAAACATATTTTTTATTAAACTAAAAAGAAAATATTTTGTTGAAACAAAATTGCATACATCACCTAAACTTGAGGTGAGATTTCATTAGATTACCATGACCATCTGTTAGTTATATCACTCATGTATGATAAAAATTTTAATCTGCAATATTAAAGGACATTCCAAAAACACAATTTAGTATAAATAGTGTTCACAGGTTTATTGGAGCACAAGTACAGTTCTAATATTCTCAGTGACAGCAAACAGCAGAGAGCAGACAACCAACAAAATGTCTTCCAAAACTTTCTTCCTGATCTTCGTCCTTGCCTTCGTTTCCGCAACATCCGCCACTGCTGTTCAAAAATGTAACTATGCTCAGTGTATAAATAAAATAAAATATACATGAAGAAAAATGGAAGTCATTACTGGGCTTATGCCCTGTGTTATCGCCAACTGCTTTATTATTGCCATTTTCTGATAAGTGCAACATTATCATCTAAAAGTAACTGTCGGCGATAACCTGTCATTGGTTCGTTCGTTTGAGTAATCACTTTACACACTGTCTGACAATTACGACTCTGCCTATAATTGAACATCTATATTTCTTCAATTCAATCTGTAACATCAATCTCAAGTTGGGTTACCATCTGATCCGATAAATCCGGTCTCGACCAGATTTTAAAACCTCAGAGTGGATTCCGTAAGGATTTCATTTGAGACAAATACTTTTCGCAACCGATGCAAACTCACTTTTACGAAGAACTAGCTAAAAAGCAATGGATTATTTTCTTGATTGCTTGCAATGACAGCACTCAATTTTCCAAATTACCGTGATTTGCAACCTTGTTGGGAATCGAACTGGAGACCTCTCGCATGATATACAAACGCGCTGATCACGAGACCGACGAGTCTCAACCTAATGCTGTAGTGAAAAAAAAAGGTTCAATCTAGTACCTGTCTTTTAAAAGAATGATGTACCTTTGCGAAATATTGTTAACATATTATGTATACTCGGATTGTTTCAGGCGGAACCTCTCCTTCTGCCGTCAATGTGGACATCAAGGGATGTGACAAGGAGCCGTGTAACCTCGTGGATGGAACTAACGCCATAATGGACATCACATTCAAAGCCCGTAAGTTACTATTTTATTTTTGATGTATCACGTAAAGGCCTTCTGCAGTATTCAACAGTGTAGGTACCTACTTAAACAAAAACTACAGTCCGGACAAATTCCGTTTAATAATCTGTTTTTCATAATTGATAAAAATAATTATATAATTTAGGCCTGTTATAGTAAAATACTACTTCATTTTCTACTCTTTTTTTGATGCGCAAATTTTGTCAACTTCAAGCCAACAACAGCAAGACCCTGGTCCCTAAGGTGCGCGCGACGGTGGCAGGAATAACGGTGACCTATCCCCTGCCTGGAGAGCTCCAGGACGGCTGCAAGGACCTGCTGAACGGGGGTGCCTGTCCCCTTGTCAAGGACCAACAGTACGTGTACCGACTGGCCATGCCCATCAGTGGATACCCCAAGGTATTATTTATTTGTCGGCATAAATAATTAAACTTTGTAGATTTTTATGCCGTTTTAGATAGGTAGAAATCCTGCAAATCGAAATCGAATGGGGATAAATCAGCCTCATAGTGCAGTGGTTGGCGCATCCACCTACGATTCTAGAGGTCCCAGGTTCGATTCCTGGCACGTAAAATATTTGTTTTAACGGTGGTATAACACTGCAATATTTCGCTGTCTGGACACTGGTAACTGGAAGCATAAGACTGGTCACCTTACCTTCCGTGTATAAAAAATGCTCTAGATACACTGCGCTTGTAGTTTCGATGCAGTGCCCTATGCACTTCTGGGTGCGGATAGCGAAAATACGTTTGTTAAAATAAATCCGCTGCCCCACCTTACAAACAATTTTTTGCCTAGAATTTTACTAAATATCAGTAAATTAATCTCTTGGCATCTCCGGATCAGCATAATAGGGGTCTGAGTTTTTTTATTTACTGCAATCGATCAGACATAAATATGACAAACTTTTTTATTTTAGATTTCTTTGACCTTGGAGTTCACCCTTCTCGGAGACAACAAAGAAGTGATTCAGTGCTTCAAGGTTGCCTGCAAGGTTGTCGGAGCTAAAATGATATATATTGAATAGATTTTTTGGGATACATATTATTATTTTGACCTGTACGTTAATATATTATTTGATAAGATTTTAATTGTTAAAATATAAATATATTTGTAAAAAAAAGGACTTAGTTTTATTATACATATCGCCGCCTAGTTAGAATGAGGAAGTTCAGTGGTTTTTAATTTTTTTTTTATTTGTTAATAGACTGTTAAACTAAGTCAAAATTTTTTATTTTTAATTTTTATATATCGTATTATCGGCGCTACGATTTTTCAAAGTTTTGTATTTCTGAAATAACTTCGCTTGTAACGTCAGAGGTTCATTTCCGCTTATTCTCATTCAGTTCTTCCCATTGGTCCAGAAGCGACAAGCAGACCGGAAATCTTCCATAGCTCTTAGATTATAGGTTGATTCACATGAACCAGTGACGTCATTTAAAGTAGTGCGTTTTTTCCAAAATATTTATTATTATTTTTTCTGTACATTTTCAAGAAACTTTGCCGTACAATTTAATGCTCTAATTTTTACCCCGCGTAAGAAAACATTTTTTGTATCCAATTTCCCGTAGGGCTGAAGTTCCTCATTCAACGTAAGTCACTAAATAATACATTTACCGGAGACAATAAAAACTTCGTTAATCAGGAATTTAAAATTAAATTTTAGTTTTTTTTTTTTTATCAAATATTTTGTTTTATTTTTATTTTTTTTTTTTTATTTTATTAACATACACGGCATAATTGCCTTTTACAAATTTATAATATAAACATATAAGGTTTGATATTTTTTAAACTACATATTTGCACTCAAAACTAAGGAACAATAATCAAGCCTAAAAATTATATAACATAATATTTAAAAAAAAAAAAAAAGTTTAAATAAAACAAAAGTTTGAAATAAAAAGTATACGAGAACTTTAAAAATTAATATAAAAAGTAAATCAAATTTTAAACATAATAAGGTTTATAATAAAAATATATATAAAAAAAAAAAATAAAAAAAAACAGAAAATCATATATGAAGTAACTACATTAAATATGATTACTGCTCATCTTTGAAAAAGTTTATAAGGTTTGTTCTATAAGAACAATACCCCACATTAAATATATCCGATATGTGGGAACAACTATTGCCGAGTTCATGAAGTCGGCTTAATACGGCATTACAATTATACACTGTGCGTGAGTTGTTACTGCAAAACGGTGGCACCCGCCTAGTTATCCTTCCAGGCACCCTGAAGTTGACGAGTGACAAAAGTTCTGGGCAATCCCATATAGAATGCACAATTTTAAGGGTATACATGGTTTTTAAGTGTTCTATCCAAATCAAAAATTAACAAATAAATGCTAACTACTTTACCACTGCAAAAATCTCCTTTCTTTTAACAATACCTGATGAGTTGATGTAACATTTAAAAGTAGAACCCAGTAGCTATTAAAATATACTAAACGTCGAAAAAAGTGGTTTCCTGGAAACCGAAAATCTATCACAGCTCAACGTTGTAATTGATTGGTTGATTCACAAAGACCTGTGACGTCATTAAAATTTTTATTGAAACCATTTTCATCAATTTTTTCATACATTTCAAAATGGAGGATTTTGAATAGGACTAAAAAATCTAATTTATTTCAACAATCCTGAAGAGAAGACATATTCTTATTATATAGTTTCTAGTTTCTAGCTGCTAGATAAACTGCAGCTCCAGTAGCTTCCGCTTATATTTGTAATCTTAAAGATGCAAGGAAAAGACCCATTGATAAAGATTCACGAAAGAAGAATGATTTGATGATTAAAAGTTCATCAGATACCATTCAGGGTGTATTTTGCCATATGTGGTGTTAATTAACGTAGAAGAAAATGATCAAAATCACATTTCTTCTTCCTCCAGCTTGTGGTCCTATTCACTTGGGGTCAGCCCTCCTAGTCCTCAATCTACACATCGGACGAGGAGATTTGGTTTTTTACAGCCAGTTGCCACCTGACGCCGAGTAACCCCTCTTGTTAACTGCGGCTTAGGGTGCCACCGTTGACTATTGTTCCTCCGCTGCCATCCTCAACTCAATGTCCTACCCGACACCGCTGTCTCCCAATAGCCTATAGCCCGAAGTATGTCCGGGTGGTATAAGTGGTGATAGAAGATTTGTCTCCCTTCCGCCTGTTCTGCCATAACTGATGCACTTCATCTCCCCCATCATAGCCATTGAGGTCTTCACCTGTAGCCCATATAAGCGATTATGCGCAGCTTACCATTATATTTAGCTATCCATAATAATGTTTTATGGTAACTTTATTTACAGAAAAACAAACAAATAATGATTATTTCTTTTAAATCATTGCCACCGTTTGTATTTTACTCCAAAAAACATTAATAAAATGGGCTTAGTGCCATCCAGCAGAGAGCCAAGAAATTAGACGGTTATTCCAGCTTATTTCTTTGTACAAATAAGTATGCTATATCTTAAATCCAGTAGCAGTTTTGACCTCCTAAAGTAAGCTTGCATATTACACAAATTATTTGAATATTCTCAATTTGGGAAACAGTATTTCGAACATTGTTTCCTAAGGGATATTTTTCTTTGAGATGATACACTTAACATATGACCACCGTTACTTTCATGCAGTTATATCGCAGGACATGTGGGGTGCCTGATGCGGACATTTTTGGTATTATTCATTTTGATAACAAATCAGCTAGTTGACATTTCAATCGTAATGGGAATATCTACTGAATTCACTGTGGCAACTTTTATAAAAGTTATGTATTAAAATAATAGAGAATATAGCCATATCACGAAATTAATAATGATCACCGTTTGAGTTGATTTCATAGATAAGAGATGTTGTTGTATCACCTGTGTGATAACCACAGAAAAAATAGCAATTTATATATTACTTTTATTATAATATTATGTACTATGTAGGTACAAACTTATGGTCATTTTTATAGCTTACCTGTAAACAAAATTACAATTTGCTACTGTTGTTTAGGTATGACAGGCAAATATGCATATGCCAAAAAACCATCGGCCGAGACCAAGGACGATCAAAATCACATTTAAGCTTCGTTAATTAATCAATATTTTGTAAACATATTTATAACAATATTTGAGTTTGTCCAAATGTTTGTAGACAAAAGACTGGATTTCCCCCCCTCGGGAGTCATTAAGATTAACAAATTACAACAGGGATGGAGAATACCTTAAATAAGGGAATATAGAAGTCTAGGCATTTACAGGGCTTGACAGGGCCAATGACAGGTCATAAGCCCTGTAAATGCCTAGACTTCCATATTCCCTTCTTTAAGGTTTTCTCCATCCCTGTTGTAATTTGTTAACATATTTATCAACTAGCCAGCAACAGACTGTTACATGTTAGAGAATTCGGCCATTCGGGTCTCGGTTAATTAAGATATCGGCAACCTTGAAATATTACCCCTTTGGGTCTCACAATTATTCAGCCATGTTCTTAAAGCAATTGCTGACAGTCATCAATCGCTGACTGTTAGTAAATTTGACACTTTGGGCCTCAGTTAATAAGCCTTACAGGCCTTTATGAATCTGTCCAATGACCTTATTAAATCGGCCCCACGGGCCTCAGTTGATCAGCTCTAAGGGCCTTGATTAATTAGGATCTCGGATGCGCCGTATTAGTTTTCTTCTTCTTCTTCGTTGTCTTCTTGTAGATCTGACGATCTGTTCTACTTAGACTACTCAGTCTCCCATGATGAGTCTATCGCTGCTCATTATGTTTATGTGGTCTCTCCAGAATCTTCTACGGGATCTGCTCCAGTGCACTATATATTCAATTCCGCAAGTTTCCCGTATAAAGTCATTTCTGACCTAGTCTTGCAGACTGTTTCTGATAATCGATTTGAAAACCCTCATCTTTGATGTTTTTAGCAGGTTCTTCATTCTCATGGTGTCTGCTCGTGTTTCTATGAAATATGTCAAGATGGATATGTCATATGTCATATATGTCACATGTCTTATATATTTTAAGTGATCAGTCTGTGTTCCAAGGCTGAGTATTCTGGGCTGTGAGTACTCTTCTTTTTTACCTTATACAGAAACCCTCCTTCTCTTTCATCCGGGCTTGGGACCGGCATTGATGAAGTCATATATGAATTTCCATAATTTTATTTTTCTCATAAAAACAAAACACATAGAATTTATACAATAGTTTCAACGTGTCGGTTGAAATATATATGTATAAAATGTGTCTCAATTACATTATGAGGATAACTTTTATTACGAAATAATAATATTTGTGCCAAGTACTTGTTTTAGTGTATCAGTGTTATTATTATACATGTTAGGGTTGGTGAGGATGTGTGTATATGTGTATGGATGTGCGAGTATTGTATGTATGTGAAAAATCACTAAACTTGTGAGTGAGATTTTATTAGATTACCATGACCATCTGTTAGTTATATCACCCATGTGTGATAAAAATTTTAATCTGTAAGACTAAAGGGCATTCCAAAAATACAATTTAGTATAAATAGTGTTCACAGGTTTATTGGAGCACACATACAGTTCTAATCTTCTCAGTGACAGCAAACAGCAGAGAGCAGACAACCAACAAAATGTCTTCCAAAGCTTTCTTCCTGATCTTCGTCCTTGCCTTCGTTTCCGCAACATCCGCCACTGCTGTTCAAAAATGTAACTATGCTCAGTGTATAAATAAAATAAAATATACATGAAGAAAAATGGAAGTCATTACTGGGCTTATGCCCTGTGTTATCGCCAACTGCTTTATTTACATGACAATATTGCCATTTTCTAACAAGTGCAACATTATCATCTAAAAGTAACTGTCGGCGATAACCTGTCATTGGTTCGTTCGTTTAAGTAATCACTTTACACGCTGTCTGACAATTACTACTCTGCCTATTATTAAACATTTATATTTCTTCAATTCAATCTGTAAGATTAATCACAAGTAGGGTTACCATCTGATCCGATAAATCCGGTCTCGACCAGGTTTTTAGACCTCAAAGTGGATTCTGTGAGGATTTCATTTGAGACAAATACTTTTCTCACTTTTATGAAGAACTAGCTAAAAAGTAATGGATTATTTTCTTGATTGCGTGCAATGACAGCACTCAATTTTCCGAATTACCGTGATTTGCAACCTTGTTGAGAATCAAACTGGAGACATCTCGCATGATATACAAACGCGCTGATCACTACATCACGAGACCGATGAGTCTCGACCGATCTGTTGTAGTGAAAATAAAATAAAAAAACATTAGTGAGTTCAATCTTGTGCCTGTTTTTTAAAAGAATGATGTACCTTTGCAAAATATTTATAACATATTATGTATGCTTGGATGTTCCAGGCGGAACCTCTCCTTCCGCCGTCAAGGTGGACATCAAGGGATGTGACAAGGAGCCGTGTAACCTCGTGGATGGAACAAACGCCATAATGGACATCACATTCAAAGCTCGTAAGTTACTATTTTATTTTTAATGTATCATGTAAAGGTCTTATACAGTATTCATCAGTGTAGGTACCTACTTAAACAAAATTTACAGTGTGGATGAATTCTGTTATATATAACAGAATTCATCCGTAGATTATAATCTGCTTTTCATTATTTTTTAAAAATAATTATATCATTTTGGCATAGAATTAAGAATAGTCCAGAAACCGCATACGTACATCAAACAGAAGGCGACTCAACTACTCATAAATGAGTAGGTTTACATTTTGACACATTAGTTTCTTTGTAGATTTCGCTCAGTATGCAACTCCTGATTTGAATTCAACTATGCCGTGTTGTGTCCTTTTAAAGTGTAGAAATACTGCTAGGATCTTAAAGAAGCAGGATGTAATCACATTTCATGTGTAATTAGCAAATGAATGTGTATATAACAAATGCATTACTTAAAAATTGAATTATTTTTCCATCTGTCAGATTGTCGAAGAAACAAAATGGAAATTTCGTTAGTGTTGCCTAGGTAGTAATTTTTTTTACACTACTTTGCTCATCTAATGAGAGAATTAATGAAAATAGAATCTCGGATTAAACAACTCTGTGGTGGACATCTGGCCGACATTATCTTCAAAACATCAAATATTATTTAACATGATATAAAAATATCCGTTTTATGTAAAATAAAATTTGTTTTATATTTGAAGTTTAAAGTTCATTAATTCAATTACTCTTATTAAATGACCCTTTACTTATCTGCTCTGTTGTGTCAATCAATATTTCCGCGTGCACAATAAAATTTTAGAGAAATTAACCGATTGCTTTTTTTTTTTACCTTACATTTGTGTTGTTTTTTTTTTACCATCAAGCAACATTACACTGCGACCTCACGAATGCACGCGGTGAAAGTAGGGCATAGTGGGGGAATTATTGGACACAGTCCGATGTATTCAAATATGATTCTACGCTCCTTCTGGACTATTCTAATTTCTATGAATTTAGGCCTGTTATGGCAAAATACTAGTTTATTATTTTTTTAAATAGGAGAGATAAAGCATGTCTTGTATTTTATGGAGACTCATTTGACACATACACATAAGGGTTATAATACTTCTTTGGTTTTTTGTAAAGAGGCACATGTCACTTAAACTGAGAAAATTAGTTAAGTATGCAGTTTTACTCTATAAAGTCTACAGAAGATCGGGCAAAGAGATACAAGTTAAGGAAAAAATATTTATTTTAATAACAAAATTAGTTAATGCATAATTTGAAATTGCAAGGTAAATAAAATAATTCAAGCAGTAAGAAACTTTAAATGGTTCCCCGGTACAATCAGCTTGTACCTCTTTACTTAAATGCCACAGAATTATTTTCTACTCTTTTTTTGATCCGCTAATTTTGACAACTTCAAGCCAGCAACAGCAAGACCCTGGTCCCTAAGGTGCGCGCGACGGTGGACGGGATAACGGTGAACTATCCCCTGCCCGGAGGGCTCCAGGACGGCTGCAAGGGCTTGCTGAACGGGGGCGCCTGTCCCCTTGTCAAGGACCAGCAGTATGTGTACCAACTGGCCATGCCCATCAAAGGATACCCCAAGGTATTATTTATTTGTCGGCATAAATAATTTTACTTCGTAGATTTTCACGGCATTTTAGATACCGCATTTTGCAGCTATGCCAGGTGTTAAAAAGCTCCCTGAAAAGGCAACACAAGTGCTATTTGTACATGGCATAACAACCCAGAAAATGGTATTTTGTATTTGTGTCTGTGTCCAGGCGGATAAAGAATACAGTTCTGTGTGTAAAATAAAACCAAAATCCTCTACGCATTTTAAACTAGATGGATAAGTACTCAGAGGTAAAAAATCCTGCAAATGGAAATCGAGTGGGGATAAATTGGCCTCATAGTGTAGTGGTTGGCGCATCCGCCTACAATTCTGGAGGTCCCAGGTTCGATTTCTGGCACGTAAAATATTTGTTTAAACAGTGGTTTAACACTGCAATATTTTGCTGTTCCTGAACACTGGTAACTGAAGCATAAGACTGATCACCTAACCTTCCGTGTAAGAAAAATACTCTAGATACACTGCGATTGTAGTGCCAATGCAGTGCCCTATGCACTCCTGGGGACGGATAGCGAAAAGAAGTTTGTTTTAAATAAACCTCATACCTTACAAACAATTTTTTGCCTAGAATTTAACTGTATTAACAAATATCGGGAAAATTATCTCTTGGCATCTCTATAATAGGGGTCTGAATTTTGTTATTTACACGTACCAATCAGACATAAATATGACAAACTTTTTTATTTCAGATTTCTTTAACCCTGGAGTTCACCCTTCTCGGAGACAACAACCAAGTGATTCAGTGCTTCAAGGTCGCCTGCAAAGTTGTCGGAGCTTAAATGATGTATATCGAATAGATTTTTTGGGATACTTATTATTATTTTGACCTGTACATTAATATATTTGATAAGTTTGAAATTGCCAAAATATAAATATATTTGTAAAAAAGGGACTTTGTTTTATTATACATATCGCCGCCTAGTTAGAATACAACGTAAGTCACTAAATAATACATTTACCGGAGACAATAAAAACTTCGTTAATCAGGAATTTTAAATTAAATTTAGTGTTTTTTTAAACAAATATTTTATTTTGAGGGTATACATGGTTTTTAAGTGTTCCATCCAAACAAAAATTAACAAATAAATACTAACTGCTTTACCACTGCAAACATCTCTTTTATTTAAACAATATCTTCTTTCAAATTACAGAGAAAGATGTTACTTTGTATGGGGAAAAATATTTAATCATAACCTCAAATACATTTTTTTAAATACTTATGTTGTATTCAAATTAAGGCAACATTATGTGTCGTACAATTGCCAACCCCTTTATAATCGAAAATGGAAAAAAATATGTTTGAATGTAATTTTACAGAGAAAAAAATATTTAAAATAAAAAAATAAAGTATTATAATTTGTGTTTGAAGCTCTAACTTTGTGGTTATAAATATAAAAAATAAAAACACAAATAAACATCTCTGTTTTTAACCACACAAAGCTATACAAGATTATTTATCAAGGTATACTTAACTAATGAACTCTATCCTATTTTATTTTACCAATGTTTACTAAATATTACGTATGGAGCTAATAAATAAAGTCAAGTGTACGGGTGGGAAACCTTTAAGTGTTTTTATTTATTTTATTAGAAAGTATTGTACTTAAAACTTATTTCAAACTCCATTTTAAAATATAGAAAAAAACAAAAAAAAAGGTTGAGTTCCATGCCAAAACCCTATAAATTGAATAGGCACTTCCAAATGGCTCTATAATAAAATTGATCAATAGAGGATCAGCATTTACACCACATGGGATTTGTTGCCGACGTAAAAGTACATGCACCAACTTGGCGGCCCTTCCTGGGGTTTTAATGTAGCATAGGAGGCTTCAGTATGTGTAAGCGATCTACCACCTCCTCAATAAAGACTAGTATTTGTCACTTTCGGGGGTGGTGATCGCCATACTGAAGCCCACATATAGATTAGAAGTCATGAAAATATTTGTATGCCCATAATGTGTTTTTATGTTGTTCTGTATAAGTGTTGATCGCCGCGCGGTCGGCGGGGAACTGCGGCCGGTAGCGGGAGGGTGGGGACCTTATACGTGGCGCGAGAGAGACCGATAGAGCCGGCAAATGTGCTCGCTATCTCTCTCGCCGCGTGATTGGTCAACCTAGCACCGCCCGCTATTGGCCTAGCCCACCGCCGCACGGCAAAATGTTGTATATATAGCCCCGCCGGGGAAAAATAAAGTCAGTCATCTCACCACACTACTAAGGCTTTCTACTCTCCACTTCACCTCCCTACCTCGCTTCAAACCGGACCTCATCGCCACCTGGATTCGAACACCGCTACCCCCCTGGACTTGGAACTCGGATACTCTTTGGATTGGATTTTGGACCCCGGATAATTTGGACCCTTGGATACTTCCCCGGAACACACCCCGCCGTTCCCACCGACGGAGAGATACCGGCCTTACAACCCGGTTGCCTGACTCAGGATTGCGGCCGCCAGCGCTACTCGCTAGCGACCCCGCAAGGGATCTCTAGGCGACGATACCTCCCCCGGAGCTTATCGTTCGTCGGCCGAGGCCCGCCTACGCCCGGCCACTCTGCGTTTGACACCAGCACCTATAGAAATACAGTTCTTGTGACGGGCGCGATTGCTACGGACGAAGCAGTGATCCGCCGCGTCTGTTACAGGATTCATCACTGAGTGTTTTGCATTATTGCTTTTTGTCTGTTTTGATTTGGCCTTGATAAATAAAGTAATGGGTGAACTTAAACCTATTGGGAAAAAAATTAGGACGACATGCATCGTACGAATGATAGAAAAAGAAAATAGACACATGTAATAGTAGGTATATAGTCAAAGTAGAATAGTACAAGAATACTTAATGATCATCAATATAATACATGATCATTAAGGAAGAGAGGGAAGCAAGATTGGAATAGGTGGGAATGGAAGAGAAAGAATTGATGAAGTAGTGATTGAATTTGACTCAGTGATTGGATGAAAGAAGATAACTTGTAATCAAAGAAATCAAGACTGGGATATTTGTTGGAGGACCTAAGAACTCTGGTCAAGGCGGAGTGAAAACCATAATGAGGAAGTTCAGTGGTTTTTAAAATATTTTTTTTGTTACTAGACTAGCTAGCCAAAAAAATTAAAAAAACATGTATGATTTTTTAAAGTTTACTAAATATTAAAGACATAAAACATCAGTATGATTTTTTAAAGTTTTGTAATTTTGAAACTCCGCCCGTAAAGTCACTAGTTCTCCTCGGTGAGTTGATGTGACATTTAAAAGTAGAACCCCGTAGCTATCAAATTATACTAAACGTTGAAAACAATGGTTTCCTGGAAATCGGAAATCTATCACAACTCATGTCAATACTGTAATTGATTGGTTGATTCAAATCAGTTCATTTTTATTAAAACCATTTTCATAAATTTTGAAACTGAGGATTCATCCGGGCTTGGGACCGGCATTGACGAAGTTATATATGAATTTTCCATAATACAAATTAAAATCAATATTCACAAATCTTGGAGCTTTGTACGTTGTAACGTTCGTATTACCACATCTTTACTCTGGTTTGTCACCCGCGCCTGCCGTAGTCAGACTTCTCGGCATAAACGGGAACCCACCCTCCCAAGTAGAGCCAAAAGGAAAGGCGGAAAGGTAGGGGCACGACTGCACCGGCTACAAGTCAACCTCAATTGCCCTAAAAAGGTCTATTCACCTAGTCCAAGCGGTCGAGAGAGGCGAAGGTAGTCGGAAAGGCAGAGCGGAGAGCGGTAGCACACAAAGGGCTAAAATTCAACTAATGGTCCATTTTTCATAGCTCAACAATTTCGGATGAATGTTTGACAGATAGTTGACATTGAAAGGAAGAAGCCAAGCTTCTGGCAGTAAAATAACATTGTATTCATCGCACAGGTTTTTAACATATTTTTCTGAACTACAATTAATTCATTTAATTTTCAATACTTTAATCATTATTATACTCATTTATGCCCTGTTCTATATTTCCCCCGGTATAGCCGAAGGCGGAACCCGAAAGTGAAACAATTCGTCTTTATTAGGGGCTCTGTACTTGGCTTACATATGCCGGGGTACTATATTATTCATATATTTAAGATAAATAAAATACAAATCATTCTTATGTATTTATTTATTTAAATAGCCGGCGCGTCCGGAACACTTATGAAATCATGTTAATTCGCAAACTGTTTCAATGGGTGGAATTTCAAAAAAATTATTTAGTAAACGGAATTAATGATTTTCAACAATTTCAATTAAAAAAAACAAGCATTAAGAAATTGTGGGTGAAAAACTACATAACATCGAAACTAAATCTCAGAGAATTTTATCAGTTGATAAAGCTCAAAAAATAGCATGTAACTGCATTTATAACTTGTTTTCTCAAATTTTGTCATTTGGAGGATTTGCAACATTTGGTTTAACAAAAAACGCAAAACTGACCATTTCGTCACCGTACTTGTGATTCTCAACCTGAGTACCTACTATAGGCCGAGAGTATTAGGCTGTTTATATTAACTATAGACGATAGCTAACTTCGTGATTGATGATAACGCTAGAATGACTTTTGTCCGTATGGGCGGCTCTATAGCGGCAGCGCGTTATTACTCTGAGGTTTTACCAGTACACTGACGACATATTTGAAACATATTTATATTACTATTAAAATACTACTAGTACAGTTTTATCTTTCCGACAGATCTTGAACACCTGCTTGCTGTTTGTTGTAATCTGATTCTAGAAATGTATTATTTTCTCAAATCTAAAAGCTCAAAGTAAGATAAGATAAAATTCTTTAAAAATATATAAAAGGTCCCATTGTTTTCTAAACTTCTTGTCGATAGTTAGATATCAGTCATAATGTGTTCAAAAATATATTTACTGTGTGTTATTTTGGCTTCAGTGTCCCTAGCAAAGGGCACGATTGTCTCAAAATGTAAGTACTACAAAAAATTCATCAAGCATTGAAGAGTACCTACACAGTGTCAAATATCAGTATTAAAAATTATTTTAATTTTCTCCTCTTTACTCTTGGTGCTGCATTGGGACTCAAAATTTATTTCATAAATACAAGATTATCTATTGATTATAAGCACGAGACTTCCAATGGTGGTCCGAGTAAATTATGAAAAATATTGTAGCGATAACACATCCTCTTTAAATAAATATACAATTGTTGATTTCGACGGAACTTGAACTCAAGACTTCAGGCATGGTAACACACCATGATTTTCGATCGATCATCCATTTTAATTTTATCCAGCATTCCTTTTTTAAACTCTCTCGAGATCTTGCTTTGATCTCCAAATACTTTTAAAATTTATTTTGCCTTTTGAAACTTAAACTATTATATTTTTATAGTCATGTACTCTATATGTCGAAGCCATCACAGCAACCCTGTATTAATTTTGTTAGTAATGCTTGTCGAAGCCTCACGAGTTAAATCAAATTAGATACTGCGTTTTTTCATAACTTTTGTAAAGCGTCCATTATTATGAAAATTAAACTATGTACATAATATATAAACTATCCATAATAATAATATTTTTACCATACTCGCTTAAGTAATTTTTATAATAAATCAAAACTTTAAACTGAAAAAAATATTGTATTATCACCGATTATATTTATTTATCTTAGAATTATCACCAATTTCAGGTACGAGTGGTCCCGACGCTATTTTGGTGAAAATTGAGGGATGTGATAAGGAACCGTGTACATTGTCAGGCGTCGCTGTGATGGATATCACCTTCAAAGCACGTAAGTAATCAATTTGATGATGAAAGGCTATTAAAAAGTTGATTCCATCGATATAAAATTTGCGCCTGAAAAAAGCTGAAGTTTGTGTTTTTTTCTATGGTTATTTCAATTCAAATATAGCCAGCAAAGAATTCTAAAGTTGAAATGCGAAGGTTGAAAATCTGAAAATCGGATTTGAGTGTTATGTTATTTAATTTATCTATTGATCTATACTGTCAATGTTTGTGTAAAAAAAAAACCCTTTATTTAGACTGCTAGCGAACTTTCTAAATATTTTTTTTACTTCAAAACACTAGTATATTTGTTTTATGCATTCAAGTCTCTTAATTTTTATACCAACGGAATAATCTCGTCAAAAAATGGGAAACTGTCGTAGCTTAAGCTAGGGTTTCCTAGGACAGCGGTGCCCAAATCTTTACGACCATAGTGAACGCTGATGCGGTGGACAGCCGTCGTAACGGTGACTAGAGAGTGGTTTCCTAGAAAAACGGTGTTATCAACACGTTAAGATACAGGTACTGCTGTCCTAGGAAACCCTAGCTTTACAATGATAATTATACTAGTGTAATTGATTAGTAAAAGTTGTTGTCGGCTTCATGGTGTAATGGTCAGCGCGTTTGTTTACCATGCAAGAGGTCTCGGGTCTGATTCCCGACATGGTCAATATGAAGTATTTATTTACAAGGGTGTTTTCATACCGAAATATTTTGTAGTCCCTGGACTGGTACCTGAAGCGTAAGACCGATCATCTTACCTTCATGTAACAAAAATGATCAAGATACACTGCAATTGGTGTACCAATGCAGTGCCCTATGCACCATTAGGTACGAAAAGGGAATGATGATGAAAACTTATGGAAAAAAAATCTTTTAAGCTTTTGCATCAACTAGCCTAGAAATCGTCCGAACACAGATTGATCACATCATAGAAATTTGAATAGATTGATCTTCTGTGATCAATGAACAAGAGGGGCGCGTTGTAATCAAATATTAAATTTGTTACAAAATAATATTTTTTTAAAATTTATTTTAAACCTCCATATATTAATATAAAACATTGAGATTATAAGTTTTTACTTTCATTACAACATTTTTGTCACTTTTTATATTTACATTTGATAGGTAATTTATGAAAACTTGGTCATAATCTAATTTAAATATAAATATTTTTTTAAATGTATGTTCTTCATGCATTAAAAAAAAATGACTTTATTCCAGCCATCAACACATACACTCTGGTCCCCAAGGTGCGAGCGAAGGTCGGCCCTATAACCGTCACCTACCCCCTCCAGGGAGAGCAGGCCGACGCCTGTAACTCCATAACCAACGGGTACTGCCCCATAGAGAAGGATGAGATTCTGACTTACCATTTGGAGATGCTCGTTTCACCCTTCCCTAAGGTATTTCAAAATGTTTTTTTTATAGTTATATCATCCACTTTATCATTCAGACTTCTTTGAATGAGGAAGTTGAGCGCTAACTGAAATTGTATTTAAAAAATGTTTTTTTGGACTTACGATAAAACATTTCGTTGGACAGTAAGATAGTGCTTAACAGGGGGAATCCATTCCATTAAGATCCAGTGTTGACAAAACAGCATTAAATAAGGTCATATTAATAATGAAGATAAGTGAAAACGGAGAGTAGAGAAATTAATCGGGTTGTGGTCCTGTGGCTAGTGTCTCGGACTCACGGACCAAAGGTCTGTGGTTCGAATCCCACTCTACCCCAACTCGATTCCCATTTTTTAATAGTGAGTTATTTACAACTCGTTGAAAATGGCCCTCAAAATTAAATATTTGGGTAAATTATAAGACACAAATATTTCTTTTGTGATTTAAAAAAAAAAAATACAGTTTTTTTTTAAATAACCTTATTATTATAACAATAAATTTGAGTTTGTCCAAATTTCTGTAAAACAAATACTAGATTTCACACCCTGGGGAGTTAAGCAGATTAAAACATATTACAACAGAGATGGAACATTTTAAAGAAGGGAATATGGAAGTCTAGGCGTTTACAGAGCTTGTGACCTGTCATTGGCTGAATTAAGCGGCTACTTTACACACTGTGTAACATTCACCACTCTGACCGTGTTTGAACATCCATTCAAAAAAAAAAAAATAATAATCTCTTCACTGCCAAGAATGTAGGAGAAACAATTTAGTCAGAAAAATCTCACCCGCATCAATAAAGGTTTCTCATTAACTTCACAAAAATTAACAGATGGAAGAATTTAAGAAAAACGGATGTCCAAACATAGAAAGAATGGTTAATGTTACACGGCATGTAAAGTGGCCACTTAAACCAGTCAATGACGGGTCACAAGCCCTGTAAATGCTTAGACTTCCATATTCCCGTATCTACCATGTTGTTCATCTCTGTTACAATTTGTTAAAATAATTTTATACTTTATTACATTAATTATGGGCTAATTTATTGCAAATATAGTTATTCCCACGTATCGGATATATTTAATGTAGGGTATTGTTCCTATAGAACAAACCTTTTGAACTTTTTCAAAGATGGTGAATGGTAATTATATTTATTTATTTATGCATTTCATAATATATAAGATTTTTTTCACTTTGCCCAGCTGTATGAAACAGTACTCATGATGTTCTTGTTATATTACTCTAAAATATTTTATTATTTAATTTGTTTTTTACATTTATTCTTAAATTGTTTAAACTTTCTACTGAATATGTTGTATCATGTTTAGGTAAATTTTTTTTTTATAAATCTTGGGTAAAAGGAAATTTATGTTTTTAAAAAAAAAAAATATTAAGCCAAATATGTTAGTATTATAAATTTTTGTTAAGGGCAGATTTGCCGTTTATGTTAATAAAAAAATAATCAAGAAAAATTTTATTCGCAAAAATAAAATAAAAATTTGAGTAAAGAAGTGTTTATTGAAGAGGAAGGTTTGTTCTCGTTTGAGTTTTTATTTTTTGTGAAGAAGACATCATTCTATCAATGATACATTTATTTTATCACATAAACTTTCAGGGCTTAACATAGACTCTGGCCGCAAAAGCCTTAAATCTAAATAACAAATTGATTCTATTATAGCGGCATTCCATTGTGACCGGTGGGACATTTGATTCCAGAATTTGACCAACTTTGAGTTGTAACTATGTCATTTAAATTCATACAAAAGTAAAACATTATTTAAAACAAGATAGAGAACCATTTTATTATACTGCTTTCAAGAAAAAGCCAAACAGTCAATATGTTTTGCGTAATTTTTATTTGAATAAATGTGACTGGTAGGATACTGGAAAATCCTTTCCACCTTTGTGCATTTGAAAACGAATTTATGCGAAACTACTTACTCAATACAAATGAGTTTTTTTGCGTTGTAAAGCGGGTAATATTTGACACTTATGTTTTACTAAAAAATAATTCTAATAACAGTTGTAGAAAAAAACTAACTTGTGACTGGTGGGATTAAATGGTAAATATGTGTGAAGTAATAGTTTCCATAGACAAAGAGGTAATTACTAACTATAATATACCAGAAGGCGTGTAGAACCAAATTTGTATACATCGTACTGTGTCCAAACGTCCCCCCTCTACCCGACATCCCGCCAGCGCGCATGCGTAAAAAGGCCGCGTAATTTTGCCAGACCGCGAACAATATACACAAATATAAGATAATTTCGTGTTATGTTATGTTATATTTTACTAACCAGACTATAAAAATAAACAGGTACTTTTATTATATTACAAATGTGAAAAAATCATTGCATAATCATTTAGTAATTAAATAAATAAATACCTATTAAGGCTTATTAATAGAAAACTGGGTAAAAAATTTGACAATTGCCAGGGGGCAATACTAACAAAATGCTTACCTAATTTTATTTAACAATCTGACAGATGGTAAAATAATTTAATTCTTAAATAATATTTGTGAATTCACTTCTTACACATGAAATGTGATCCTGCCATATTCCCTTTTAATCCCACCAGTACGTTTCTGGACTATTATAATTCTATGCGTTTGGCTATGTTAATATTAAATTAAAGGGGATAAATGCAAATTCGAAATTTACGTCATTTTCCCACTTTACATGTTATGCCGCTATAGTAGAATGTTTGTTGTTGTAATATTCAAATCAGCCAACGATAGGAGAAAAGTTTTGTAAATGCCTGACTTCCATAATTTGTTAAATACTTGTTATGACTGTTGAAATGGTATCTTTCTATGACGATGAAATACCCGAAGATCCTCTTCTACATGATTTTGACATGCTCAATTTTTTGTTTCAGATTGATGTGAATTTGGAATTCTCTCTAATTGGAGATAACGAAACTGTCTTCCAATGCTTCAAAGTAGATTGCATAATCGCCGACTGATAACATTGTATTTTTTTCTTATAAACTTTAATCATAATAAAAAAAAAGCAACTTGGAAAGTATTGTTCTTTTGCTGTTTCGATACCTGACAATCGTCCCTTATTTTATTTATTTTCCCATAAAAAACAAAAAACTGTATTGGACATCGCCGCGCGTGCGGAAAAGGGACATAGAACGCGGCCTGTGACACGGCGAACGAGCGCCGAGCATTAAACATTGACACCAAGCCAAGCGGCCTTTTTGCGGGCTCCCAGTCGGAGATGATAGCTGCACAGTAAAAATCGTTGGGATGAGCGCGGAGAGGCGGTCAAACCCCCCGGCCGCGACCGAAGCTTCCCGAGTGGCCGCCAGGGCGACGAATGGCGCTCGGACCAGAGTGCTCATTTATGAGTAGTTGAGTCGCCTTCTGTTTGATGTGCGTATGCAGTTTCTGGACTATTCTTAATTCTATGTGGGTAGCTATAATATTTTTTATTATATAAATTAAGTAAACTAAGAGTCTAAATAAATGCTTTTTTGAGCTCTGAAACTGGACTAAAGTCATTTATCAATATTGACATATTCCAGTTATAATATCGGAAATATCGGAAACCGCATTTCATTAGTTATATTTTAATGTTCACGCAAATGTGTTTTCACATAGGACCACTTGACAGGGTAACTCCGGGACATCTGAAAAGAAAAAATATATATCTATAAATATTAGCGTTGATTTGTAAAATATTTCAATTGGTTTGATTAATTTTTTTTCCATTTAAATGTATCTATCTACCAATGGAAAAGCTCATATGTGTGTATATAATTTTTTAACTATTTTCCTTATATTGAAAAAAAAAAATAATGCCAAAGATATTATGTAACATTTGAAATTAGTTACGATCTTTTTTGTTTCTATGATTAATTTGACCGTCTTAATTTAGACATTTTATTATTTTTTATTTTCCTAACTAAGAAGGTGAGATAAACAATTACAGTGAATTAATTTTTATAGTAGAAACTGCTGGCGCTACATCCATTTGAAGCATTAAGTCCGATAGCCTGAACGTTGAGGTCAGGGTCAAGTATGAACAAGTTGTGACTTGTCAGTCGGCTTCCAGAGTCGGAAGAGTGAGGTCGTATTTATTGTGGCGGGTTATTAATACTGCGACACTACCATAAACCACAAACAAAAGTTAATATAATCGGATCAGCCTATAAACATTGAAGAAAAGTCTTACCAGAATGCTTCAGCGAGTGTGATTTCAATTCTCTAGCCGTGTAGAAAGACTTGTCACACTGTTGGCAACCATATTCTCTGAGATTTAGGTGTGTTCTTTTCACATGAGAATTGTGATGTTGGATCGTGAAAAATATTTTCCCACATTGCGCGCACGAAAACCTGCGACAGTCGACTCCGTGCTTGTCGAACATGTGCTTCTGCCGCGTGGAACTAGCCGAGAATCTCTCCGGACACTTGCGACATCGATACAACTTCATTTTCCTGTGATGGATTTGCACATGCTGATTCAGCGCGTCTTTGTTGGAGTACACTTTGGTGCATAGTTGACAAGGGTGCTTCCTGTTCGAGTGCAGCTGCGTATGGCGTTTGAAATTATTCAGGGAATAGTATCCTTTCTCGCATATTTCGCAGAGGTAATTATGGTAGTGGGAGGTGTGATGCCGAACTAGGCTGAAGTGGGAGTCGAATTCAACGTTGCAAATTGGGCAGACTGTTAGTCCTCTCGGTAGGGTTGGCTTGATACAGTTTAATGGCTTTTTTGGTATTCGATTGCTAAATATAGTTTTGTTACCATGTTTTTTAATCTCTTGTCCGACTGTATTTAACCAATCGTTTTCTGCATTGCTGCTTGTGGCCATATAATTATCTACAGCTGAAATAATCAAGAAAATACACGGTGAATAAATTTTAAAAAATTGTTTTACGAAACTTTGTTAGGGACATTTTCAAACGAATGTAAACATTTGTTTGACATTCGTTTGAAAATGCCCTAACAAAGCGAAACAATTGTCACGAAATTTTTGTTTTTATATTTTTTATATTTGTAAAAATAAAATAAAGTGTTCAGTAGACTCAAATCAGTGTTTGATTTCTAATACTATAAGTTTAAATATGGAGTTCTACAAAATAAACACCGAATCAATCAACTATAGCTAACTCTGTAAAAATAATTGAATATATTATGTTGTTTATAAATTTGTATAAACACTTAAATTTTTGAGTTAGGCGTTGACCTGTTTTGAGGTTACTTTCACATCATCATATTAACTTAGAAACACTTGTATTACTATTTATATCATAAAATATTGTAAGGAACAGAAAAATTAAAAAAAAGGGAGAGATAAAAGGTTAAAATCCATCTTTATTCCGTCTTTGGAGACAGACTTCGCTTCTTCTACATTCATACATCTTTTCACGCACGCACAACAATTATTCAAAATTGTAACATGCCTATTTGTTAGATTTGGTCGTGCCATAACTTTCTCGTTTTCTACATCCATCATTTGCATGGTAAATATCTTAGCTGTTTTATCTCTGTCCATTCACTCTTAATGTCTGAACCGACACAGGACTCCTTTCGTGATTTTGTCAATGCACGGATCTCGACATTTGCGCCCCCTATCATAAGTCATTTTATCACACATTCGCCTGGGAGATGCAGTTTCAACAGCGAGCAAATAACGTGTAAGAAAAAATAAAATGATAATGTTTTGATAAACCTTACCTAGGGCCTCATTCTGTGACTGAACAGAAGCTTCTACCAGCCTCCTGAAGTGGGCGCCGTCCTTCAAGGCAATAATGCAAGTCTCACAAATCTCTCCTTGTTTCTCGTTGTCTATTATCTGAGTATAAAAACAGAGGGCAGTTATACAGGATTACTGGCACAGTCATATTACATATCAAAATTAGGATGACATACATTGTACGTATGATAGAAAAAGAAAAAAGACACATGTAATAGCAGGTATATACTATATAGTCAAAGTAGAATAATACAAGAATAATAAACCTAATTATCAACGACGTTCTTAAAAGGTTACATCATTTTGCAAAAATGTTAGAGATGGGACAAATTGATGTAATAAAAAAATAATTCATGTGATGTTGTTCATGAAAAAAGTATAAATGTCTTATTTTTTGGTGAATAATTGTCTTAAGCACACTATAATAGGCTTGTTTTTGCGTTTTTATATCAATTTTCAGAAACAGAGTTTCATGTTTGCATTTAAAAAGTGATAAAATCGATTTGATCAGTGCTCAGTAATTTCTCATCACTGGTGACATTAGTTTGACAGCTCTCATTTTAATCAAGCTATATTTTAAGGACTATAAGCCAAAAATATTTTTATTTTTTTACAGCGCTATGATTTTTTAAGTTTTGAATTTCTGAAATAACTCCGCGTGTGACGTCAGAGGTTTTTCTCTGTTAGTTCTTCCCAATGCCAATGTAAGCCAGCCGGGTATCCTTCACAGCCGTCACATCCTGGTTGGTTCATATGAACCAGTGACGTCAATCAAATTAGTGCATTTTTATTAAACTAGTTTTTATTATTTTTTTGTACATTTTTAAGGAATTTTTACCGCGAGCAAGAAAATATTTTTGTATCCAATTTCCCGTAGGACTGAAGTTCCTCATTCTTTTTAGTCGTCCTTTCACTGTCCATTTGCTCTGTTGATAAAAGGGTACTCGCAAAGGTTTGCTTTCTACCTTATAAACCTCAGCCGAAATCAAAATAAATTAAATATTATATTACCTCAACGTTGAAGCAGGAGGCGAACATATCCACGCAATCGCCTATTTCGTCTTCGTAAATGTACTTATGGTGAATGTTCCTTAAGTTTTCCGTACTGCTACAAACACAGCAGTAGCCTCGAGTCACTTTCTTCATAGAGAGCTTCTTACAAGGGAGGCTGTTTTCAATGTTCTCTTTCTCAGCTGCATAACTGAAGAAAATAATGTTTTTAAATATTTTAGTCCACATAAATGAGCATATTTTAAAATGAAATACATAATTAATAATAATAAAATTAAATACATTCGAGAAAATCTGAGTTAGGCACAACAATTCTCTTAAAAATAATTTTGTAACGGTATTGACTGTGCCCTCGAAAAAAGTATGTAAATCTGAGTTCATTTGCTATATTATTAAAGTTCAGTTTTATTAATTAAAGGCCGGCCGTTAGGCTTTTTTAATATTTTCTGAAAATGTTAGGTTATTTGTTACATTATATTACTTACTTTTGAATGGCAACTAGCTGATACATTTTGATTAAATGCAAATAAGCCGACGTCATTTTATTATAAGTGTTTTGGTCGTTTGAATTGGCATCAAGTATATTATAATGTGCAATTATTTTGTCAAGAAATATTATCAATCAAAACAGCATAATCCGAATTCGAAACGTCAACAACACCATAGACAAAGTTCAATTTTCAAGTTTCCCGGCAGTTACGGTTTATGATAGTTATCTATTATCTATAGTAAGCCAAAAAAAAACTAAGAACTATTGTCTAGAGGCAAAATATCAAAATAGGTATATAAAAATCGGTGACGAAACGCGTAAACATAAAATTAAAAAAATACAATATAAAGAAATAAAAGATACAACATTGTTTAGAAATTGGTATAGAAAAATTTTAATAAGCTAAAAAAGAGAGAAAAAATTGCATAAGATATTATAAAAAATTAGATGAACAAATAAAATAAACACATATTTTTTTAAAATACAGCTTAAAGCAGCTAGGTATATAATATTATAATACAATATAAACAGATTATTATAAATATTCGTTTTAAACATTCTTAATTAACATTATTTTCTGGATCATTTTAGGGAATGAAATATGGAAGTCTAGGCATTTACTTGTCACTGGCTGGTTTGAGTGGTCACTTTACACACTGTAAAATTCACCATTCCGCTAATATTTTAACATCCATATACCTTCCATTCTTACATCTGTTGATTTTTGTTATAATATTCGACAAAGGCCCTCCATATAATTAGCTAAATACACAGTGAAAGGGGCAGTGAAAGTAGTAGAGTTAAATTAAATTAAAATAGCGATATACACAATTGAAAATTCAAAGAGTAACTCGTTTTTTGACCAAAAAATATATAGGGTTGTACGAGTGAAACCGATCGAAGGACCCACGGTCTATAAAACGGTTTCGGGTATGTGGAGGAACGTAATTTCACTTTTTGATTTTGGTGAAGTAAATGAGCATACCTTTACTGATGCGGGTGAGATTCATCTGAGTGAACTGTTTCACCTACATACAAAATAAAAAATATTTTCAGGCGTTGCCTAGTAAGCGGGTCATATGACCGATAAATACTTCCAGACTTCCATATTACCTTCTTTAAAATGTCCTTGTCTACAAACATTTTGACATGCTCAATTTTTTTCCTTAATAATTAAATACATTTTTAAAGCTTAATTTAAGTCGGCATAAAACATTATTTTTCTTACGCCGCAAGCACACTGTTGCGAAAGCATAGCACAAGGAATCACTAGCGAATAGCGAAACTCTGTCAGAGCTTCACTATTTGCTACTCATTCCGCTCCGGTTCTGCAAACAACATATCATTTTTATAAAGTATATAGGTATTAATATTGCATCTTATTTGTAATAACGTGCTTTCATTTATTATTATTGTTTCAGATGCGTAGTATAAATTGATAAAATATGTAACTGTATAAAATATAATGAAATAACTAGCTAGAATCCCCGGTATATGTACGACTGAGCGCTAGGCTCCCAATTAAGATAAATTATTCAATTTCGAGCCTGGCCTCAGTAATACCGAGGCAAAATATAGCCATAGAATATTTTAAATAATGTTAAATATAAATTTGTAATCATCATGTTGCGCGCGTCGCGGCTGCCGACGAAATAGGCGCCCGTATTTACGCCACCTGTGGCCGGCAGCATGTAGCGAGTGGTGGGGGTAACTCACCCAACTACAACAGTGTACAAAAAACTGAACAAAAGAAAAACATAAAACTATGCAGCAATGACAAACAAGGGCAATAAAATAATGCTATACAATATATTCATAAACACGATCAATATAAATATGAGACTTTGTTTTTTTATGAAACCATCATGTATTTATTTACTACACTACATAATTTTATGTATTACGTATATCATAAACTTGTATATTGATAATTTTTGCGTTAAAGCTGGTAATCTCAAATAAATTTTATTTAACTAAATTTACGTTCTACTCTTTGATTCTGCTTTGCCTGGAATATTCAAAGCATTCAAACTCAATTTCAATTTATTTCAATTTATTTATTTAATTTATTTAATTTATTTATTTATTTAAACATTTATGTTTCTGAGTTAGAGTTTTGAAATCGTGGCAATAAAAAAAACGCTGCCTTCTACCTTAAGCTTGCTTTTAAATAGGTATTCAATACTTGCGCAGCGTTGTGAAATAGTTGTTAATTATTTTATTTACTTTGATTAAACAAACAAAATATTGCTATATGAATTATTTTACGATTTTTCAATATTTTTGTATGTTAATAAATAATAAATATAAAAAAGACAAATTAATCAGAGAATTCCGTGTTTTTTGTTGATAAAATAAACGCGCTCTATTTTTTATGTATGTTAGTGAAACAAACAAAGCATTTATTGAAAACATGTGTTTACTGTTTAAAATATTCACAATATAAAACCTGTAAATACAGACAAGAAAAGCACAAAAAATATTATCCCATTTTAAATCTAATAATAATTTAAAGTTTTGACATACTGCTGTCATCTGCTTGCCTGCAATTAATGTCGCCTTCCCTGATGGTGCACCACTTTATTTAGTAATTATTTTTAATAAATAGCGCCCGGAATAAATTATATACTTATTTTTATAACGCAAATTTATTAAAAATTGCAAGATGTAACTATTTTTATTTTCACTTTTATTAAACCGACATTACGATTTTTTATTCAAGCTGACCTTCACTTTGTAACACTCCCGAGATTTAACAATAATAATTATTGAGCAATAATAGAATTTTAAAAAACGCCAAAATTGTCCACGTGGTGAATGGCTAAGACGTTTGCTTAACGTAATCTATTTTCGGGTTCGATTTTCGGCCAGGGCTGGTATTCTGAACGGAATTGTGGGCGAACAGATCGCTGCTGTTAGCGTGTATTCAGTACTAAATACGCGTTAAAAATGCGTTTTCTACGCGCGCTCTTGCGTTTAGAATACCACCTCAGGTCACAATTACATTTTGTAAAGCCCAGGTGGTTGTATATAGAATTTACTAATCGCTCCCGAAAATAAATACCTGTACTTTATTTTTAAATCCACATTTTTAAAAACGCGAAAAGGCAGTTATTTTTATTTTTAGTAATTAAACTGACTTAAGTTTGTTTTACTATTTATTTCACTAATTGAACACACATTTTGTACACTTCGATGTTGCAACTGATGGTTGCGCAATATCAAAAACGCCGTTAAAATTAATTAAATTTGGCGGATAACGTGGTATAACGGCTTAGACGATGCCTCATTCACGTTTGTTTATTCAGGGTTCGATTCCCGATTGAATAGCAAAAATACAACACTTCACTTTGTAGCACAACAGTAGGATTGTTACACTGGACCACAAAATAACAGTTAATTTTTTAAGAGAAAATTTCCACCCCAGTGTACCACGTTTTATACGAGCATTGGCAATCAGATGTTTACTATATTTAATTGAATTTCAAAAATAAATCGCAAAACCACCAACTTTTTGTTAAAATCTTGGCAAAATATGTTATTTTCAACGCATGTGCTTCACGATCGAATTTTCGAGACAAAATGACCACAAATTACACTCTAGTTATCTTCCATGTAAGTGTAGGAAAATATTTTTTCTCTGTCTTAATTTTTTACCTTTTCGCAGTCTAAAAAAAAAAAAAAACATAAACTCACCAACCATAAATCTAAAAAAAATAAATATTTAAGAATAAAATTCAAATGTCAAAACGAAACAACCTAAGGAGGTTTATTTACTTTTTATCAACTACATGAAATTGCATTTATTCATATTAATTTTTCACAATATTGGTTGGTATACGTATTTAATACCTTTTTCCTTAAGTTATTCAATTTTTGTCATTTTTCATCATCATCATCATTCTATGTCCGCTCCTTAGTTGGAGCATATGGTATCCACAAAGAGCCTCCATGCATCTCTATCGGCTGCCAACCCCTTTGCGGCCTCCCGAGTCAGGTTCTCGTCCCGAAGCTCTGACATAAATTGCCGACGCACAGTCAGCAGTGGATGTCCAGGATGTCAAAAACCTGATGCCTTGTAAAGTAAGCAAGCGTGGTTAAGACTCTCAGGAGGCATCCGCAGTATATGGCCTAGCCAACGACAGTTGTCACCAGAGTTTGCTGCGTCCATTCTCTTTTTACTTAATTTCTCACAAAGATGTCATTTTTCAATAGGATTTAAAAATGAAAAATGCTTTGTTACATTAGTAAAGTTTATTTGATACAGCTTATAAGCTTATACAGCTTATGTTATAACATTGAAAAAAAATCTTATTATACTTTGTACACGAGTATTTGGACAAAACAAGTCATCAAACTCGGGAGAAATAAATGGTCAGAACGAGCGACCGACTACCCACCCCTTCACCGAAGCTGCTGCAGAAACTGATGGTTCCCTGTCAACTTCACACGAGCAATCCGAAACAATAGCAAATAGGCACTAGCATTGTTAAACATTAAACTAACACAATTGGAAAAAATCTGTGATTTTGAATGCAAAAAATACGCTTACATGTTGTTTTGACCGTTGAATTTTCAGAAACCACTTTATCTAATTCTGGATATATGACTGTCCCAATTTGCAGTGTGTAATTAGTTAAAGCTCTATGGAGCTCTGAAATGACAAATTTCATCTATAGTTATACATTTTATAAACCTGAGTCCATGGCGTTCTTAAAGACCATACAATCAAGTAAAAGAAACAGTAAAATGATATTTGATACCACCGATGTAAAGCAAATGCATAAGTACAATCACAATCAAATATGGTATGCTCATGAGATACATATCTGTGAATCTGATGGTACTCTGAATAAGACAATCGAGTTACAACTTAAATCTGGTGAATTCTCCATTAGTTCTGAAACTGAAGTGACTCGGGGTGGAATAGCCTGGCTGATGGCGGCTGCTGAAGTATTCGGCAGGGCGGAAGTTGAGTCTACAATATCTGCAGTCAACAAAAGTATTTAAATATACATTAATTGTTAATAACAAATTTAATGAAAGCTTTAGAGCCACGGTAGCCAGGGGGATTAGCTAATATACATGTTTGTGATATTTTAAAATTTAATAAGGCATTGTTTTATTATTACAACATTTAGTTGAAAAGTTAAGTATCTGCTAAATTGTGATACTGTGTATTTGATGAAAACACATGCACGCTGCATGGCGTTATGATTTAATAGCCCCAAGAATATTTAGCGATAATAGAAATAGCAAGCTGGTGTTCATTTTAAAGATATATTTCCATAATATTGGGATGTCACATTTTCAGAAGGAAGATTTATTTTTTGACACCAGCTATAAAATAAGTATAGGATAAATTAAATTATGGAACAAGTGTCGGGATGCCTAAAAGAGATAATATGGAAAAATAAAAACATGCGAATTGACAGCAAAGTTAGATATATGAGACATGTGTGGGACCCATCTTGACATATTCCGTAGAAACACGAGCAGACACCGCGAGAACGAAGAACCTGCCGAGAACATCAGAAATGAGGGTCCTCAGATCGATTACCCAAAACACTCAAATACCCAAAACAATCAGGTCAGAAATTACTTCAAACGGGAAATGTGCAAAATCGAAGATATTCAATTCAATTAATTTATTTTAAAAATAAAATACATTACAAACTTAATTTCAAGATGTATATATTATAAAAAGAAAAAATACATAAAGAGACTCTTGTAAAGTAGTAGGAGAATCCTGCTCTGGAAATTCCCTTTGGATAGGAACAGATCATTTGAATCGGGCTGTGGTCCCGTAATAGTGTTCATTTTGAGATTTATATGCGAAAATGTTACTTGTACATGTACATACTGCATACTGCATCAATGGTATTAACAGTACATTTCTATGACTACTCGAAACATAAACAACTTTGAGTCTTTTAAACTTTGGTTTTAATAAAATAAGTATGCGCATTTGTATCATATTTTCAGAGGCACAAATAGTACAAGATGGATTCAGTAATATAAGTGGACTCATTTCTATCATTCATTGAGTAGTACAAATGGTATTAGTCAGTTCTAGAAGTATAAGTAGACTCATTTCTATCATTCATTAAGTATTACAGATGGTATTAGTCAGTTCTAGAAGTATAAGTAGACTCATTTCTATCATTCATTAAGTAGTACAGATGGTATTAGTCAGTTCTAGAAGTATAAGTAGACTCATTTCTATCATTCATTAAGTAGTACAAATAGTATTAGTCAGTTCTAGAAGTATAAGTAGACTCATTTCTGTCCCATCTTTAATGGTTCAAGTATGTACGTTCAAGTATATCTGGAATATTTCTGTCATTTGTACAAATTACTTGAATGTTGTTACACAAATGAAATTATCTATAAATAATGACCCATTTTGCAAAATATGAGTTCTGTAGCTAAATAATTGGGTTCATAATAAAGTTTTTTTGCTCTCCTGAAAAGTTGCATTTTTGCATTTGGTCTTATGTCCGCCCATCAAAGATATAAAAACATTTCTCCGGAATATCCATATTGATTTTGAAAATACAATTAATTACTCTAAATCCATTCCTATATTTTTATCGGTATTCGCAGTATGTGATATTTCCCTATTGTCGGCTGTACAATACTATTTGTTGATTTGAAAGTCGCATAGTAAACCTTGTAGTGCAGCGTCATGGGAAGAACAGAATAAACAACTGAATCAGTCTTATTTTATTAATTTATTAACTTTGAACTCTGGAATTTTCGTTACAAGTTGTTTTATAAGTACATATATACAATGTTATCGCAATAGATAATTATAATTTTAAACATTTTTTACAAGTAAAAATAACATTCGATATAAAACATAAAAATTTAATGATTAACAATAAAATTGATACATCCATCGATCCCGAGCAAAACTCGACTGCATCGATTACAACAGAGATTGAGAAGGAAATATGAATGTCTAGACATTTACAGAGTCCATGACCCATCCATTATTGATTAATTTATTTTATCGTACACATACAAAAAAAATACAATAATCATGATAATTGATACATTTATTGAAAATGAAATTTTTACAGAAGCATGTTTTATTTACTGTATTTTCTTTGGGATTTTGACAGCTATTACAAAAAAAAGTAAGTAGAAATATATCAACAATACTAGAGCCAATTAAAAAATCCACTTTAAATCTAATAATCCATAATATATTAGAAAAAGAGTTTACGTAATTGTATGTGTGTGATGTTTGTATTCATGTGTGTGTATGTGAATGCGTGTATGTGTGAATGAATGAGGGAAAGTGTGCATGTGCGTGTGTGAATGAATTAAGGAGAGGGTGCGTGTGTGTGGGTGCGTAAGTGTATATAATTTTTATTATTTAAAACTTGTAATTATATTGAAAAGAGAACAAGAAAGAGCTCGGTTAGAAGTTTGATAATAAAAAATAAAATAAAAAATTATATCAACTTACGAAACCTTTTTGTAAATCAAGTTTTTTTGTAAAAAGTTAAGTAATGTCATAAATTATATTTTTTAAAGTGTGGTAAATTTCTAAACCTTATTCTGAAAAAAAAAGCATTTTATTTTAAAATTTAATTGATACACACTGAACGGATAATGTGCAACGAGTCCCATACAATACTAGTACGGTAGGTAACCACAAAATGCACTGAATACAATGTAATGTCAACAATAAAACATAGTAGGTATGACAATATGCGTACTTTAATTCAAAACAAACATACAAATACATATTATATGCACCCACATAATATGTATGTTACAACAGAGATGGACAACATTTTAGAGAAGGAAATAAGTAAATCTAGGCATTTACAGGGCTTACGACCTGTCGTTGGCCGGTTTAAGTGGCCACTTTACGCAGTGTGTAACATTTACCATTTTGCCTATGTTTGAGCATCCATATTTCTTCAATTCTTTCACATGTTGATTTTTGTAAGTTGAAGAGCTGAAACCTTTATTGATGGGGGTGAGATTCGTCTGACT
This sequence comes from Micrasema longulum, assembly GCF_059751315.1. Lineage (NCBI taxonomy): Eukaryota > Metazoa > Arthropoda > Insecta > Trichoptera > Brachycentridae > Micrasema > Micrasema longulum. The sequence continues at coordinate 119,770 of NW_028277288.1, forward strand.
GAATTATTTCACCTACATACACATTATATTTCTTATTCTGTTCTCTAAAATGTTCTCTATCTCTTAATTTTGATAACTCTCTATGGGGTCAAATCCAGTCTTTATCTACAAACATTTGGACAAGCTCATGTGTAAACCAGAAAAAAAAATCCATTATGATTTTCAAAAACATTTAATTATGTACCTACCTACTTTAATCTTTATTTCTACAAAACATAATGTAATTCGAAAGCATAATGTAATTTGATACTTAAAAAAAAAGAAACTGTTTATTAGGTACATGTTTATTAGACTTACATATTGTCTTGTTGTATCATGAAACGCTTTCATTTTAATTTTGTATCCGTCATGTAAAAACCCTCCGAGTGAATATAATAAATAAATATTATTTGTATACATTAGATGGTGCTCTTAAATTTTAATAATTTTTCTTTATATTACTAAAACTACCTATTTGAAGCATCGAGTATGTGATCTTCCATACAACTATGAACAGCAGCCTCTCAGTAATCCGCCGCATGGCTATAGCTATAGACTCGAGCGCCGAGCTTTGCAAACCGACTCTTGCGCACTCAGTAACTATACCACGATCTTGCCCAGGCCACTGTATATTTCACTCGAGTCAATCATCATTTTTGGACTTTGTTCAGTTCTAGCAACCGCATTCTTTTTTTAATTTTTTATTTCAGATAACAAATAAATATAAATATTACTACTAAATACAATTTTTTATATTAATTAAATACATATATTTACATTAACGTTTCCCATTACGTAAAATAAAAATAAAATATTGTGTACATAATGGGGAGTGACGTCTTGCAATCGTTTATTTTATTTTAATTATTATATTTTTAGGAACATATATAAATTACAAAAAAAATAATACGTAAACGGTGTTTTTTAATCAGTGCTACATAAAGAATTATGAATGTAACTTTTACTTCTTTCTTAAATTATATTGTATTCCTGACTGTACTTTATATTTTTCTTTGTTCATTTCATTAAAGAAAAATATTCCTCTGTAAGTATAATGATGTTGTGCTGTAGTTGTTTTGAATTTGGGAATTAAGATATTACCACCCGTTCTAGGTCGCGTACTTACTTTTGTGACCTAGAAATACTACTATTTATTTTGTCTTTATGTATTTGCAGCAAATAATTCTTTTTATATAATAATTTTATATCTAAAACCTCAAATTGTTTTAATATAGTTTTTTCAAAATAACTTTAAAAATAATTTTTTGTATTTTTTCGACAGGTAAAATGTTTGTTTTAAAAGCACCACCCCATCCGATTATTCCGTACTGTAATATGGATTGGGCTAATGCAAAGTAAAATGATTTTAATTTTTCGATGGTTTATATTAATCTAATAAATACATATATATCTTTGTTTGAATAGTTTACGAAATGGAGTCTTCCTGAGAGTGTAAACGTGACACCTCAACTTTAACACGAAAAGTGGAAATTTTACAAAAGATAGATAACGGTGTTGATGGTGTAAGAACAATAGCAAGATCGAAAACTTTGTGACACGTGCTGACTTTGGGACCGGGCGCAGGCAACCCGAATCATGCGAATCGTAAAGTCCGGAAATCGAATCTTGGAAATTGGTATACGAGATGTAAAGAAAATTGGCGGCCTCCGTGGTGTAGTGGTCAAGACGCTCGATTCACGCACGGAAGGCTCCGGGTTCGATTCCCGGTGAGAACACAAAAATTAAAATGTGATTTTTCTCAAGCCTGGGTGCTCTGTGATGTAATTCACCACTGTAATTAGGCCTCCTGGCCTGTAGTGGTGCAAAAAAAAAAAAAAAAATGTAATGTAAAAAAAAATGTAATGTAAAAATAAAACTGACAATATCCACGATTTGGTGAAAGCAGAAAACTTACAGTACCCGGCACTATATATACTACGTCGGCATTTAGAAAGAGACCTTCGGCTATATTTGTGTAGACGAAGGTCGAAGGAGGCCGCCAACACACACTACGCCGCTGATCCGGCCTACGCCGGAGCGACGAACGCACAACTACAAGGCCGCTACAATGAGCGGCATCGGAACAACGAGGCGCCACCTGCACACAGCCGAAGGGAGGACGCCGACGTACACTACGCCGCCGGGCCAGGCAAGCCCGTGGCGGCACGTACTATACCGCTGGGGGGCTACGAGTTTCGTGACCCAGTGAGCGCGTGGGTACAACAGGGGCTACCCACGGAATACATGCCGCCAGGTGCCACTGGCGAGCCTGTGACGAAGTACAGACAGCCGCCGGAGTGGCACACGTTTATGGCGAGGCAAACAGGCGCTAGGGATCTGCCGCAATTCTCCGGCGACCCGCTAGAATGGCGGATATTTAAGGCACAATTTGATCAATCGACACAGATGTGCTCTCTTACAAACCGGGAGAACATTCTCCGCCTGCAACGAGCCCTCACAGGACGGGCCAAGGCCACAGTGTCGTCGTTGCTGGTAGATCCCCGAAATGTGCCGGACATTGTGAAGATGCTAGAGGCCGCCTTTGGACACCCGGAGATCGTCGTGGACAGAGTACTGGAGCGGATAAGGAAACTCCCTAAACTGGCCGACAACGCATCCCTGGAGGCCCTGACGGACTACGCGGTCGCGATAAGAAACGTCGTATCGACCGTAGTAGGCCTCGATGGAAGCCACCTCTCCTCCCCGAAGCTTCTGTCCGAGATGACTCAGAAGCTGCCACGAGTCGAGAGGATGATGTGGATTATGTCACGAGCGGACACCGAGAGAAAAGCTACCCCCAGGGATCTGGCACTGTGGCTAGCGAGACTGACCGGTGCAATACCAAACGCGGGTTGCATCGGGATCAGCACGGAACCCGCCCGAGTAGAGAAAAGGTGTACCCAAGAAAGACACGTGTTTCTCACTCAAGACAAAAAATGCCTGTTCTGCGACATGAGTGGACACGCATTCGGACAGTGCCGGAAGTTTCTCCGGAAAACGGTGGAGGAGAGGTGGACAATTGTGCGTGCCAAGTTCGTGTGCTACGGATGCCTGGAACCGGGACACAAAACGACCACCTGTGAAGCGGCGAAGTGCGACGAGTGCCACGGGCGGCATCATCGGTCGCTACACCGCGAGAGAGGGGACAGTGCGCCGAACGAGCAAGTCTTATTGACAAGGCGAACGGAAGTCCCAGTGACCTTCAAGGTAGTGCCAGTAACCTTGAAGGGCCCGCGTGGGTCGATGGAGATCCACGCACTACTAGACGAGGGTTCATCGGTAACTCTCCTCGAGGAGGATGTCGCCCGTGCAGTGGGCGCCACCGGGGCCTGCGAGGAGTTGAGACTCACCGGTGCCAGTGGGAACACGGACACGCTACAATCACAGCGTGTATCCGTAATCCTCGTTAAAGGAAACAAGGAATTTGGTGTCCAGGCACAGACGGTGCGGGTCATGGATCTGCCGCACCGCAACCGAAAGAGCACCAAGACACACGGGCCAGGCATCAAGCCGGGGATGTTAATCGGTCTTGATTACGCCACCCTAATGGTATCTACAGGCCCGCCAGTCCTACAAGAGGACGGGCGGCTGACCATTGAGACGGCCCTAGGAGCCGTCACCTACGGCGGGGCTGTACACCCCGCCTTTGAATTACCCCCAGACGGCCAGGGTGAAAGGGACTTAGCGGAACTGGTAAAGAAGAGCTTCGCCGTTGACTCGCTAGGTGTAACCACCCTGGAACGTTGCCGCGCCGCAGATGTGCGAGCGGCGGAGCTCATGAGCAGCTCAACCACACAACTACCATCCGGACGATGGGAGACCGGTTTACTGTGGGCGAAAGACGGAGATTCTTTGCCCTGCAACCGGCAAGCAGCCATGAAGCGGCTGCACTCCCTGGAAAATAAACTACGGAAGGATCCGATACTGGCGATCGCATATCGCGCCAAGATGGCGGACTATATTGAAAAGGGATACGCCGTCAAACTAAGCCGCGAGGAGGTAGACGCCCACCACTCGCGCAAATGGTACCTGCCCCACTTCGCGGTGACAAACCCCAACAAGCCTGGCAAGATAAGGGTCGTGTTCGACGCCGCCGCCCAGTTCCAGAGGACGGCGTTAAACGACCATCTACTGACGGGACCTGACCTGGCCTGAGCCTCCATGATGTTTGGACCAAAGTGCTCACCCAGCAGCGCGCAATTCGTGCGAAACACAGTCGCACGAGCACACGCGAGAGAGTTTCCCGCCGCAGCAGAGGCGATCGAGCACAATATGTACATGGTGGCCACCCGGGAGTCGAGAGGACGATCGCCGACCTGAGAGCCAGCTACCTCATCCTGCGACTCCGCGGGGCTGTGAGGAAGATAACACGATGGTGCCCGCTGTGTAAAATGTTGCGCAGCCGGCCCCAACCCCCGCTGATGGGACAACTGCCCGAGGCCCGACTGGCCTTCAGGACGCCGCCGTTCACGCACTGCGGGCTCGACTTCTTCGGGCCGATGATGATCACCAACGGCCGAAGAAAAGAAAAGCGCTATGGGGCACTGTTCACCTGCCTCACCACACGCGCGATCCACCTGGAGCTAGCGTCGTCCCTCGAAAGCGACTCCGCCATAATGGCCATAAGAAGGATGGTCGCCCGCAGAGGCTGCCCACACGCGTTATACTTGGACAACGCTACCAACTTCAGGGGAGCGGACAAAGTGCTGAAACAGGCCGTAGACGAGCTCCTGGCGGACCCCAGAATGCTCGCCGAACTTACAGTTCGCAAAATTGAGTGGAAATTCATTCCGCCCTCATCACCTCATATGGGGGGAGCGTGGGAAAGACTCGTGAGATCTGTAAAACGAGCCTTCCACGCAACCCTCAACAAGCAGGCTCCAAGAGAGGAGACCCTCAAAACCATACTGGCTGAAGCAGAGTACACCGTGAACAATCACCCGCTCACGCATGTGTCAACCAAGCCCAACGACGAAGCACCGCTGACCCCGAACCACTTCTTGCTCGGGTCAGCCAACACACAGCCAACTCTGGCATACTATAACAAAAAGAAAGAAGGGGCCTGCCTTCATAAGCAATGGAGGATCGCCCAGAAAATGGCCGACATGTTTTGGCGCCGATGGCTGAAGGAATATCTTCCCACCTTGGCGCACAGGAAGAAATGGCGCGAGCCCGCGCCTCCAATACGGGTCGGGGACCTCGCGCTCATCATGGACCCAAACCTGCCGCGGAATTCTTGGCCTCGCGGCAGAGTCACCCGTGCAGAACCAGCAGCTGACGGACAAGTACGAGTCGTCGAGGTGCGGACCACCAACGGCACCTACACCAGACCAGCGGTGAAGATCGCCGTACTAATGAAGGAAGAGGAACAACGCGCCCAGCAGGAAAACAGTATAGACTAGCTGCACGGGGGGAGTGTTCCGGACGCGTAAAGAAGAGTAATTAAAAATAATGTAATAACTAGAAAGGATCCCCGGTAAATGTATAGAACTGAGTGCTGGGCTCTCAATAAAGATAAAATGGTCACTTTCGAGCCTGGCCTCAGTATTACCGGGGAAAAATAGCTAGGTTTTGCGTATATAAAATGTATAAAAATGTATTGTATGTAAATGTCATGTTGCGCGCGTCGCGGCTGCCGACGAAAAGGCCCGTACGGGCATTGAGCGCCCGTATTTACGCCACCTGCGGCCGGCGTCATGTAGCGAGTGGCGGGGAAGGATTACCCCCACCACTCCGAGGCAGCCGGCGCGGGTGGGATGGCCGACTCACGGAGCCCGACGCGCACCGCTTTATAAGGCGGTCACTTTGAGGAATTAAATCAGTTGAGTTCCTAACTCTGAACAGTTCACACGTGTTTTATTCCGTTCTCCGCCCTGTTCGCCTTCCTGCACTTCGCTCTTCGCTCCGCTCTGCCTGCTGACTGCCTTCGCCTCTCTGCACCACTTGGACCGGGTGGAAAGTCCTTTTCAGGGCTATTGAGGTTGACTTGCGGTCGGCGCAGCTGTGCTCCTACCTTCCGACTTTGTCTTTGACTCTGTCTGGGAGGGCGGCTTCCCACTTACGCCGGGAAGCTTGACTGCGGCAGACGCGGGTGACGAACCGGCGAAATTTTATCGTGGTAACGCGTACGTTACAAGAGGTATTCCGGAAGGAATCGAAGCCCAAGAAGTCGCCGATGACCTAGATAAAAAATATGAAGTGGTATCCGTACACCGAATGCGGACCGGACCCCAAAGAAAGGCCATCCGACTCATGCTAGTTAACCTCAAACATACAGAGGACAGTAAAAAAATCTTTACTGAACTAACTACAGTGCTGCACCTCCGCATAGCTGTAGAATCACTAAGAAGCAGACCCCGCCTTGGGCAATGCTTCAAATGCCAAGAACACGGCCACAGCGCCGCATGCTGCTACGCTCAACCGAGATGCGTTAAATGCGGCTCAAACCATGAATCAGCAACCTGCACTAAAAGCATGGATACACCCGCCAAGTGCGCCCTCTGCAGAGGCCCGCACACGGCAAATTACAAGGGATGCCCGAAAAGGCCCCTCCCTCGCTCTCTCAGGAGAGAAAATCACCAACGAAGTCGCCCCAACCACACCTCCGCCCTATACTAAGTTAACAAACATGATACATTTTACAATAATCTAGTTATAGATCCGCCTGCGCGTCCGGAACAGCGCTAGCATTATACTATATAGGTACTCACTCGTATTTATGAATGTGTTGATGGAACACCGCGCGGAGACGTTTGTTTACGTTCTTAGATTATATTGCATTTGCTTATAATATAACTCAACAAACAAAATTATTGTTTGTCCGAAATTTGTCCAATATTATGTCCTAATTTTTTTAACATCGTACTGAGGTTTTAAAGTCAATTTAGCGGGAAATCGGGTTATTTATTCACTATTTTTAATTACAATTATTTCTTACAAAATAAATGGAGCACCCTAAACCGAGTCAACTACTTATATGGCAACAATGTTAACGCGATGCGATGTTGCCAAAGTTGCTAATTAAGGCACCAAACATTTCTCATTGTTTTAGTAGCGTTTGCATTCCCAAGTTGACAACACCTTTTTAGCAAAGCATTAGCACTATTGCTTGGTTTTACATTATGGATATTTCAATTGAAGGTCTTAATAATTCACTTTATTATATTATTTTGCTTTTTTATTTCATGGGTTTGAGGGGAAACAACTAAACAGTGAATTATCGGATTATAAAAGTTTATCATTTGAGTTTGTAAAGGCCTACAAAAATATCCCCGAGACACCCGATCAATATAATTTTTTTTATTTTATGTAGTGATATATGTGTTATAAAATCCATAAGAAATTAGCTGCCAGAAATTGCATATTTAGAATGTATGTTACTTTTTCTTTCAGAAACGTCATCACCACCGTCGAAGGGATCGACCCCTACTACCTCGCCGACCCGAAGCTGCTGTCAGAACTCGTCGCCAAGCTGCCGATGCCCCTGAAGTGGCTCTGGTTCAGCCACCGGATGAGCAGGCCTAGGAAGGCCAGCATTTACGACTTCGCGAACTGGATGGGAGATCTCACAAGTGTAGTGCCGTCATCAGGTGGGCTGGACATGCCCGCGCATGGTCAGAACGCGCGAGCGGATAAGCGCGATAGGCGCGCCGAGAACGCCCGGAAGGACAAGCGCACACCGCAACGTCATGTATTGGTGACACAAGAACCTCAGTGCGTGTATTGTGACTCGAACCGCCATAACTTGGTGCAGTGCCGCGAGTTCGCGAAAAGGACATATACAGAAAAGTGGGCAATCGTGAAAGACAAAGCAGTGTGCTTTCAATGCCTCGAGTCGGGCCATCGTTCGCCCGATTGTGTTGCCGCGAAATGCAACGAGTGCCGACGGAGCCATCACCGGCTGTTACATAAAAGCCGAAGCGGGCCAGCAGCGCCCGCGGACAATGAGCAAGTGTTGCTCACCAAAAGAGCCGAAGTGCCAATTACATTCAAGGTAGTGCCGGTTACCTTAAAAGGCCCACGGGGCACAATAAACATTCACGCATTGATGGATGAAGGATCATCCGTCACTTTGGTGGAAGAGGACATCGCCCGGGCGATCGGTGTAACGGGACCAAAGGAAGAGTTGGTTATCTCGGGCGCGAGTGGTGCAATTGACACTCCGTGTTCACAACGTATAAGTGTCACCATTGTGTCGGGCGGCTGTGAATTCAAAATAAACGCGCAAACCATCAAGTCAATGGATCTACCACACCGGAACCGGAGTAGTGCGCAAGCTGCAAGGGAAGCCACCGTCAAGCCGAGAATGCTCATCGGTCTTGACAACGCCACACTCATCGTGTCCACCGGCCCGCCTGTGATAAGGGAGGATGGATTGATGACAGTGAACACCGCCCTAGGCCCAGTGACGTACGGAGGGACCGTACACCCGAATTTCCACGCCGAACACAGTCCAAACGACAATAAGCTAGAAGAACTAGTGAAACAAAGCTTTGCAGTAGACTCATTGGGAGTCTCTATAGGAGAGAGACGCCGCGTCGTGGACGTGCGCGAAATAATGAGCAGTTCCACCAGACAGCTCCCATCCGGCCGATGGGAGACTGGCCTGCTATGGGCAAAGGACGGCGACACTCTGCCCTGCAATCGCCTAGCGGCCTTAACCCGTTTGCGCTCCTTAGAAAGGAAGTTGCGCAAGGACTCCGGGCTGGCCAACGCCTATCGGGCCAAGATAACCGACTACATAAACAAGGGTTACGCGATTCAACTCAAACCTGAAGAGATTGACGCGTATCATCCACGCAAATGGTACTTGGTACCGCAAAATGCGGCAACAAACCCGAATAAAGTGGGCAAAATTCGGGTAGTGTTCGACGCAGCCGCGCAATTTCAAAGAACGTCTCTGAATGAGCATCTTCTCACCGGCCCAGACCTGCTCTCATCCCTGCTGGGTAACCTGATCAGATTTAGAGAAGGCCGAGTCGCCATAGCCGCAGACATCAGGGAGATGTTCCTGCGCATCAGGATCCGGGAGGCCGATTGCCACTCCCAACGGTTCCTGTGGAGACTAGAAGAGGATGAGGACCCATCGACGTTCATGCTCTCCTCAATGATGTTTGGGGCCAAGTGCTCCCCGAGCAGTGCCCAGTTTGTGAGGAATCAAGTGGCACAAGCCTACGCCGCGGAATATCCAGAAGCCGCCGAAGCCATAGAAAAACGCATGTATATGGACGATTACTTGGATGCCGTGGATAGCGAAGAAGCCGCCGCACGGCTGGTACAGGACGTAACCCTCGTACTCAGCCGTGGGGGATTCCAGCTCACAGGGTGGGCCTCAAACCGGGCGGCCGTCCTGGACAACGTGAAGCACGAAGACCGCGCCAACACCGCCATCACGATCGGCGACGAGATCACAACGGAGCGTATCCTGGGAATTGTCTGGGACCCTCGGAGTGACAACTTCGTGTTCAACCACGAAGAAGGAATACCTGCAATACCACGGAGGCCCACGAAGCGCGAGATGCTGAGTGCGGCCATGAGCATCTTCGACCCGGTGGGCTTCATAGCCTGCCTTACGATCCGGGCGAAGATACTGCTGCAAGCCGTATGGCGATCCAACACGGGATGGGATCAACCCCTGACGCCCGACCACGTGGAGAAATGGCAAGAATGGCTACAGCTCCTGAGCGAGAACGGTTGTGCGATCCCGCGCTGCTCATTGCGCTCTAAAACGGACCCCATAACCCTACACGTATTTTGCGACGCATCGGAACAAGCCTGCTGCACCGTCACGTATTTTACGAACAACGAGTCAGCGAAATTCGTAATGGCAAAATGCAAAGTGGCTCCGCTGAGACCACTCTCTGTGCCGCGGCTAGAGTTACAAGCCGCGCTGCTAGCGGCCCGTATGGCCGCCACCCTGAAGAAAGAAAGCCGGGCCAACATTGCGCGCACCGTGTACTGGACGGACTCCAGCACAGTCCTATGTTGGATCCGGACTGACCCCCTGAAGTACTCCGCCTTTGTGGCCGACCGCCTCGGAGAAATCGACGAACTGACGAACCTGACGGAGTGGAAATGGGTCCCAACGAAAGACAACCCCGCTGACCTGGGGACCCGAGACAAGGACCCTCCCGACCTAAGGCCCGGAGGATTGTAGTTCAACGGCCCACAATTCCTACGCAGCCCGGAGGCCCAATGGCCTAAGGAGAAAGCCCTTATCAAGCCGTCCGGGGACCAGTTAGAGGCAAAACCGACGCGCCACTTCGTCGGTCATGCGAATAGGGAAGAGGCCCTTCCCCGGCCGGAGCGTTTTTCCTCCTGGATAAAACTCATCCGGACCACAGCATGGATGCAGCGATTCATCGCACGATGCCGCCGCACGGTCCCCGCAGCACAACCGGGCGGGGACCGCGAGTTGCGCGCCACCGAGACATTAGCAGCCGAAGTAAGCTGGATCAGACGATCGCAAGAAACCGCCTTTCGAGAGGAGCTCGAGATGCTTAAAACGAAGAAACCCATCCCACCGGGAAGTCGCCTGCACGCGACTTGCCCTTTCCTAGACGGCGAAGGCATAATCCGAATGGGAACCCGACTGCAGGCCGCAGAGGGCATCGCGACAGGAAGCGTTGCGCCGCCCGTTTTAGATGGCGATTGCCAATATGTGCGCCTCCTCATCTCACACTACCACACGACGGGTGGACACCCGGGCGTGGAGAGAACCCTAGCGGATATCAGAGCTCGGTTCTTCATATTGAAGCTCAGAAATAGGACGAAGAAGATAGCGCGTGAATGCCCCGCGTGCCAAGCGGCACGTAGTAAACCACGCGCGCCACTCATGGGTCAACTGCCTGAAGCCAGGCTAGCGTACCGCATGCCTCCGTTCACTCACTGTGGCCTAGACTTCTTTGGGCCTATGACAGTGACCATAGGCCGCCGGCGAGAGAAAAGATACGGCGCCCTATTCACGTGCCTAACGACGCGAGCAATACACATCGAGCTCGCTTCATCCCTAGAGAGTGATGCGGCTATTATGGCAATCAGAAGGATGGCCGCCCGAAGAGGCTGTCCCAAGGTGATGTACTCAGATAACGCCACTAACTTCCACGGGGCCGACAGGGAGCTCCGTGAAGCCGTGGCCGAACTTCTGACAAACCCCAAGCTGCTCACTGAAATAACGAATCGCCAAATGGAATGGAGGTTCATACCCGCTTCATCACCCCACATGGGGGGAGCCTGGGAAAGGCTCATAAGGTCGGTGAAGAGAGCTCTACAAGCGACGCTAAAGGAACAGACGCCTCGCGAGGAAACGCTCAAGACCGTACTAGCGGAAGCGGAGTATTCGGTCAATAACCACCCCCTGACCCACATTTCAACACAGGCAGACGACGATGAACCGCTCACCCCAAACCATTTTTTACTTGGAGCCGCCAACACACAGCCGACGTTAGCGTATTTCGACAAGACGGAAGAAGGAGCTTGTCTCCGCAAACAGTGGCGTATCTCGCAGCAGATCGCAGATATGTTCTGGCGTCGCTGGCTGACAGAGTATCTACCCACGCTAGCGCAACGCAAGAAATGGCGTGATCCAGCGCCACCCCTTCAGGTGGGAGACCTGGCGATTATCATCGACCCCAACTTGCCGCGGAACCGATGGCCCCGAGGAAGGATAACGCGGGCCGACCCTGCCCGGGACGGGCAAGTTCGTGTGGTGGACGTCAAGACAACAAGCGGGACTTACACCAGACCAGCTGTGAAGGTAGCAGTTATTCTACCTAACGAGGGACCGAAGTCTCATATTATTGCATACTTTTATATTATTTCCATTATTGTAAATACGTTAGTAGTTAAAGAGCTGAAACCTTTATTTATGCGAGTGAGATTCATCTAATTGAATTATTTCACCTACATACCAGGCAACGTATGAAATTTTTATTTTGTTACACAGTGATGTAAAGTGGCCACTTAAACCAGCCAATGACAGGTCATAAGCCCTGAAGATGCCTAGACTTCTATATTGCCTTATTTAAAATGTTCTTCATCTCTGTTGTAATATGTTACGTTAGTAGTAGTTTTACAAACTTTTAAAAATATCTTTTTTACTTTGATTTTAATTTTTAAACTACTTTCATTTATTTATTTTTTTCTTCTTTTTTGCACTATAAATAGTTATTAACCTTAGACCATAGAATTAAGATTAGATATAATAATATACCTAATATGGAAACTTCACTGGTCCATTAGAATTAAGTCTAACTGTACATACTATAAAACTTTGTAATTGTACTGTATGTTTCCTATAATAGAAAATAAATTAAAAAATTAAAAAATCATACGGTGTCCAAGAATGGCCGGAAGACAAATGAAATATTATTTCAAAACGTAATCCTGAGTACGAAGAGTTGCGGAGCATTTGGGGAACCGATAATAAAGAGTCAAGAAGAACATTAACTTTTCAATATTACAATAACCAGTGTATGATGTACATCTTACGAAAACCGGGACAAATAACCCTGAACCAGACGGAAGAGGGTTGTCTGAATCGTCGAAACATAGACCACCAGCTGACCAAAAAAACAGAATTATTCAACATATCAAGTCCTTTTCAGCCATTAAAGAATTACACTACTGCCTTGGCTAAAACCTCAAGGACGAATTTGGAATCAAATTTCAATATTTTAAAAATATATTCTCTGTATTGTACTATGTGCGAAACTAAAAAACATCTTCCAGCTAAGCGGTTGATGTACAGAATCAAAATATTGGTGTTCATTCTTCGAAATCAGATTGCTGCGATTGATGTGAATGCTTTAAGGTAGCGAAGGCAGAAAACCTAATGCCTGCAGTCTCACTCTTAAAACGGAGATGAGAAGAGAGCGTCAAAATGATAAAGATGGCAAGACACCGGCGTTGTGCTTTGGCCTCGAGAGCGTCTCGACATGTCCTAATGACAAGGCGAACGGAAGTCCCAGTGACCTTTAAGGTAGTGCCAGTAACCTTGAAGGACCCGCGCGGGTCAGTAAATATCCACGCATTATTGGATGAGGGTTCGTCTGTGACCCTCCTCGAGGAAGATGTCGCCTGAGCAGTGGGCGCCACCGGAGCCTGCGAGGAGCTGAGGATCACCGGCGCCAGTGGGAAAGCGGACACGCTACAGTCACAGTGTGTTTCCGTAATCCTCGTCAAAGGGGAAAAGGAATTTGGTGTCCAGGCACAGACGGTGCGGGTCATGGACTTGCCGCAACGCAACCGGAAGAGAACCAAAACGCACGGGCCAGGCATCAAGCCAAGAATGCTGATCGGCCTTGACTACGCCACCCTGATAGTGTCAACAGGCCTGCCGGTCTTACAAGAGGACGGGCAGACAATTGAGACGGCCTTAGGAGCCGTCACCTACGGCGGAGCAGTGCATCCAGCCTTCGAGTTACACCCAGACGGCCGGAGTGAAAGGGACCTAGTGGAACTAGTGAAGATGAGCTTCGCCGTTGACTCGCTAGGTGTAACCACTGTGGAACGTTGCCGCGCCGCAGATATGTGCGCGGCGGAGCTCATGAACAGCTCAACGAGACAGCTACCATCCGGACGGTGGGAGACCGGGTTATTATGGGCGAAAGACGAGGATTCTCTTCCCTGCAACCGACAAGCAGCCATGAAGCGACTGCAATCCCTTGAAAGTAAACTTCTAAAAAATCCAATACTGGCGGCCACACAGATGGCCGCGCATGGGCGAAAGTGGCTCAGGGAAGCCCTAGCCAACCCAGCCGACCCCCCCCTTCCTACTCTCCTTCCCCCCACTACAGACCCCCCGATACCCCTAGGCCCCACACCCGGCTCCACAGACCACCGCTAGCGTTTGAAATAGCGTATACGGTCACCAGCGGCCTAGGCGACCCTGAAAAGAACCGCCTAGTAGCAGCCTCCCTCCACAACATCAAACATTCCCCCAAAACTCCCCCCGAAACTCCCCCCGAAGACATCCCCCTCTGCACCCCCGCCCGACTTATTCGCATTATTAAACGCCTCCACAATAACAAAACCGCAGGCCCCGATCAAATTCACAATATTTTACTCAAACACCTCCCCATTAGAGACATTATAGAAACAACCAAAATCTTTAACGCCTGTCTATTAAAAAATCACTTCCCCACCGCCTGGTCAACTGACCCACCGCAACGTCAAAATTTGCGCAAGTTTTTGGGTACCAAGCTACTGTCGTAAAAACTACTTACTGCATCCTGCGTCCGTTGTTTCTTCATTTATTACCGAGTCAAAGTCAACGAAAATATCAATATTTAACGTGAAAGAAATATGCATTTTAACTTAAAACACCAATTTAATTTCTTTTGAATTTTAATGTTTTTTTTTTGTGATTTTTCAGGGAAAAAGACTTGTCATTTTTTACTTTGGGAATGACGGTTACACACACCGAGGAGGCGGCGGTCAATTTTTGTCATTCAAATAATTTACTACCAGAGCATAAAATATGTAACAAGTGTAATGGCAGTATGAAGAAATATACGTTTAAGAAATCGACCGCCGGAATTACCTTTGCTTGCTGCAATTGCCCGGCAAACGACGGTAAAACGAAAAAAGAGAGTCCACTCGTGGGAAGCTATTTTGAGAAGTGCAACCTGGCCATTTCAACCATGATAAAAATTATTTTTATGTGGTCGAAAGGGTCTCCGGTGAAAATGATCAAGAGCGAATGCGACATCACCAATAGTACAGCTGCCGACCACACTAGCTACCTCCGAGAGATGTGTTCGTCATTCTATGATAACCTTCTTGCGATAGGTGGATTAGGAAAGGTTGTCGAGATGGACGAATCCATTTTCGCACGGAGGAAGTATAACCGTGGTCGGTTAGTTCCTGAAACGTGGATTTTGGGCGGAGTGGAGAGAAGCGAGAGTTTCTTTCACACCAAATAGAAATATTATGCAACAAACCGATCTGGTTTTCATAAATCACAGGTGTTGATGGCGGAACTTAAAAATGCTTCTTAGAAATAGTGCCCGATGGAAGCGCCAAACTTTGTGGCCTATAATAATGCAGAAATTGCTCCGGGTAATATTTTTTTTTTTGTTTGACTAAGAAATATATTTAATGTTGAAAATCAAGATAACAAGATGTGTACGAGACGCGTTTCCGCCTCGTATAAAGAATAGTGAGACTGTAAAAATCTCGGCAAGGCGCTGGTATTCTACTGCGAGCTGCGATAGGTATCAGTAGCCCGTAGGTATGAATATTTATTCCAAATACTGTCGGCTGACAGTGGCGGCTAGCAGGTTGTAAATCCGCTTCTGGATTCGGCTGAGTCCAGGAAAGATGCAGTGAAGATCTGAAGACGCAGTGGCGAAGTAATCGGGCAGAGTAGAGTTAAAAGAGAGTGTTTACTGTTTTCGATCGATGTCTTTATTTCTCACATGTGCACATATTTATACAAGATTACAAAATCTGACCCTACGGTTAACTTAGGTATGGGAATGGTGCCGGCCCCCCACTCTTGTCGAGTATTCTCCCGAGCGGCCAACGTAAATAGGCGCCCCCTAGCCAACGTATAAGCCCCGACCCCCGCCTCCGTCCCTCCATTGCACAATCGAGCGCCGACTAGAGCGGACGTGAAAGGGCCGCTAGCTTGACACGCTCCGCTTAATTTGTCCTTTATACGGCAGCGGCCGGTTAGGCACGGAATTAGCCTCGCAGACTCATACATACTAGGTTATATATTAAATACAAGTAAAATAATAATTGAAACATTTATACTAACATACAATAATAAAATAAAGGACTATGACGTCGGCTACACTCCCCCCTGTCGAGAGACACTACTTAGTAATCAGACGTCATCTTGTTTTACATTAAGTACTGCGAGTTTGGCCGTTGGTCGCGTGAATTCGCCTTTCGCTGTCTTGACCCTTGCGGTTCTGATGATACCATCTCGTCCCGGGTTGACCTCGATAATTATCCCACGTGGCCACTCGTTCCGAGGTAGAGCTTGGTCCGTGATTATCACTACATCTCCTACTTCTAGCGGTTTTGTAATCTCCCTCCATTTTTGTCTCTGGGCGAGGGTTGGTAGGTATTCACGAAGCCATCTTTTCCAAAATTGATCGGCCATTCTTTGGGCGATTCGCCATTGTTTTTTAAGGCACACTTCTGGGGGCGTGTCTCGGTAGTCCGCTAAGTGAGGTTGGCTACCGTCATCACCTATCAAGAAATGCATAGGTGTTAGTGGTGGAGCGTCTCTTGCGTCGAGTGACAGGTGAGTCAGAGGTCTTGTATTCACAGTAAACTCTGCTTCTGCAATGGCTGTCAATAAAACTTCCTCTTTTGGGGCCTGTTCTTTTAATATTGCCATTAACGCGCGCTTTGCACTCCGGATCAACCTTTCCCAGCTACCCCCCATAAATGGGCTTGCCGGAGAGTTGAATTTCCATCGAATTCCCCGCACGGTGGCTGCATTCTGAAGCTCAGGATTGTCTGCGAGTTGTCGTACTGCTTCCGATATTTCTTTATCCGCTCCTTTGAAGTTAGTTCCGTTATCGGAATACATCGTGTTAGGGTGTCCGCGTCGCGCGGCCATCCTTCGAAGAGCTTGGATGGTCGCGTCCGCACTTAAAGAGTGAGTTATTTCGATATGAATCGCACGTGTCGTCATACATGTAAATAAGGCCCCGTAGCGCTTTTCTTTATGTCGCCCAACAGTTACATATAAAGGTCCAAACATATCGACTCCGCAGTGTGTAAACGGACGAACATGATGATCTAGGCGTGCTACCGGTAACTGTCCCATTAATGGCGCAATCGGATGACTCCTTTCGTTTCGACAAAATTGGCAACGGTGTATTATTTGTCGAATATTTGATCTCAATTTTGTGATGAAGAAACGCTGCCTTAGATCACTCATCGTCCTCTCTGTACTTGCGTGATTAGCTTTTTCGTGGAAATTTCTTACAAGCAGGCGTGTATAAGCATGAGTTCCGTCTAAAATTATAGGCGACTTTATTTCAGCGGCCATGTTGTCTGTTGCCATTAATCTAGTACCCATTTTTAAAACATTATCCTTATCCAGGTATAGATTTAGACACGAAATTTTACTGGCTTTCGGGAGAGACTCCCCCCGTGAAAGGATTTCTATCTCTTTGTTGTAGCTATCGGATTGTGCAATCTTAATCCATGTAAGTTCCGATGCTGATATTTCTTGAGCAGTTAGTGTAGCGCTAATGATTCGCTCTCTTTTGCGACACCTGTTGACGAATCGAAAAATCCACGCCGTAGTTCTAATTAAACGTTGCCACGACGAAAACCTGTTCTGATCCGGGAGAGCATTCAGCATTATTGCACTGTTCAAACATATTGTTTCGGTCCGCAACTCTGTGTTAGCCAGGTTTCGATTTGTATTTAAACCTTTGACAGGTGGCCACATATCTTCAGAATATTTGAGGAATTCAGGACCTCCGAACCACATTCCTTTCATCGTAAGGTCAGGTATCTCTCCATCTCGGGTACCTAAATCTGCTGGATTCTGCTTTGTGGGCACCCATCTCCATTCCGTTGAGTTAGTAAGTTCGTCTATCTCACCCAATCTGTGTGCGACGAATGGTGAGTATGTTCGCGCATCACTCTGTACCCAAATTAAGACAGTTGTCGAGTCCGTCCAGTAAATAGTTTTTATAATACGGCTATCACATTCCTTTTTAATAGTAGCTGCTAGGCGCGCTGCTATAAGAGCGGCTTGCAGTTCGAGCCGCGGTATCGATAAGGCACGCAATGGGCTCACCTTGCATTTACTGCCTATGAATGTGATTAAACTTTTGTCCATTGTCCTTTCGACGAAATATACCACCGCACAGCTTGCTTGCTCCGAAGCGTCACAAAACACATGTAATTCTACCGGTGCTTCTTTATAGCTTGTGCATTGCCTCGGAATCGCGCAATTTGTTTCTTGTAAGATTTTCAACCATTTATGCCACTTTACCGCGTATTTTCCATCTACTTCAGTGTCCCAATTAGTTTTCGAACGCCATACCTCTTGTAGTAAGATACGAGGTCGGATTGTTAAACACCCAATGAATCCAAGGGGATCAAAAATGCTCATTACTTCACTAAGCATTTCGCGCTTGGTAGGTATATAGAGTTCGGACACCGCTGGAGTTTCTTTGAATTTAAACAAAAAATTGTCACTAACTGGATTCCACTTTATCCCGAGCACTCTTTCGGTTACATCTTGTCCACTTATTATATTTATAGATGTATTCGCACGCAGATTTTCCGGTATTGCTCGTACTACATCTGGATTATTTGAGGCCCAATTTGTTAACTCAAAACCACCTCGTCCGAGCACTGTGGTAATATCGCTTCGCAATTGAATGCTTTCTTTTACCGAGTCGATTCCTATTAGAAAATCGTCTACATAAAAATTATTTAAAATGGCCATCTTTGCTTTCATCATTCCAAGTGATTGTTCCTCCGCTATTTTATTTTTAACAAACTGAGCGCTGCTCGGTGAGCATGTAGCTCCGAACGTCATTGAGCTCATGACCATCTCCCGGATATGTTCGTCTTCATTATCACGCCAAAGAAATCTTTGTGACTGTTGATCTTCGTCGCGTATTCGGATTCTCAGAAACATTTCTTTAATATCCGCCGCGAGGGCAATTTTTCCCTCTCGAAATCGTATCACGTTCCCTAGAAGTGAAGTTAGCATATCTGGTCCACTTAGTAAGCAATCGTTCAACGAAACACCGCGATATTTACTTGCGGCGTCGAAGACAATACGTAGCTTTCCGGGTTTATTCACATGACTAACTGCGAAGTGCGGTAGGTAGTACGTTCTATTCGTCAATGTATTTTTCTCAATGCATGTGAGCTCTCGGGCATATCCCTTACTAATATACTCATTTATTTTCGATTTGTACGCGATAGCAAAGGATTCGTTTTTGCGAAATTTCTTTTCAATTAGTTCTAGTCTTCGTAGCGCCGTTTGCCGATTATTTGGGAGGCTTATGACGTCATCTTTCCACAAAAGTCCTGTTTCCCATTGTCCCGATATCAGAGGTCGAGTAGTGTTTTGAAGAATATCAATTGCTCTTTTTTCACTGCAAGATATTCTAATTGTCGGCAAAATACCTAACGAGTCAACGGCATAATTTTTCTTCACAAGATTTTCTAATCGGGCGTTGTCTTGTATTGCGGCGATTGTTTGAAACGGCATTATATTTGTACCGCCGTGAATCGCCTCTCCTAATGCAGTAACGGAGATAATATATCTCCCACTTTTCCTTGCTTCCCTCGTTACAATCAAGGAAGCATTATCTTGGCCAATTAAAATTTGCGGGCGCACTGTTTTAATTTGTCCGTCGTCCATTACGGCTTGAGGCGGTAAATTTAAATATTGCATCGTGTTAGCTCGCATTTTGTATATTTCACTGTTATCGCCGCGGATATTTACTGTTATGCGACGTGATGACTCATCCGTCACATTCATGCCACCGGCCCCGTGAATTTTTAGTCCTCGTATTTTTCCTGACGCACCTGCACGGTCCGCCACTTCATTGTCGATGAGGGTAATTGTAGACCCTTCATCCAACAAGGCGTACGAAGTCACTGTTCCCGCTGGTCCACTTATTTCCACCGGTAATAATTTTAAAAGAATCGGTCCGTTCGTTGACCACGTGTTCACAACTGTTCTATTTCGTGAGTTTTCATTGTCATAGCGGTTTTCACTTTCACTCACTAAATTCTCACTTGATTCTCTCCTTGCGGATTGATTTCCGTTCAAGGAATTGTTTTGTCGCGAAAACGATGAGCTTGAGGCTTCGACCTCGGCGGTAGGTCGATATTCGCGCACTTCTCCGCGGTTAGATTCGTGAAGCGTTTTATGGTGCAATGAACGGCACCTATCAACGCTGCACTCACGCGAATGTTTACATTGCGTAACCCTATGCGATTCCCCTAAGCACGAAAAACATAAGTTTTTACTTTTAACTATTTGCCATCGCTCGGCCACTGATAACTTTAGATAGTCCCGGCACGACTGAATAGGGTGAGATCGATTACACAATGCACACTTGTTCTTCTCACCTGTAGGTATTTGAGGCACTACCGCGGTATTTACTAACTCGCGTTTTCGATTGCCTTTTCCACTATAAATGTTCGGTTCGATACCTCCGCACAACATTGCGGCGCTCGATATTTCTTCTAGCCAGACAGAAAAATCTTTAACAGTGGCTCTGTTATTATCACCTCGTCTGGCCCCCCACCACGATGTACGCATACATAGCGGTAGTTTCGCAACTAGCTCGCTTAGTAACTGCGGGGTAGTAAGATATTCACCACCGAAGCCTTCCAGAGTAGCGATCACGTTGCTGATGGCACCAGATAGCTCGATCAGTGACTCCGTCGAACCAGTACCCTGAAGACATTGGAGTCTCCTTACTCTATCCAGCATGGCTGCGACGATGACTTCTTTTTGGCCAAAGCGCAGCTCCAAAGTTCGGATGATTTGTCCGACGTTACGCGGCTCTACGAGTAGCGCTGAGACCGCCTCTCTCGCTCGCCCCCTCAGGGCGCGCTGCAGACGTAGGAGGTTCTCCGGCTCTGATAGGCGGCACATCTCAGTCGATTGATGATACTGAGAGCTAAAGGTGGGCCACTCCAGCGGCTCTCCTGTGTAGACGGGCAGGTCCTTGGCGCTGGACTGTCGGGCCATCATGGCCCCAACTCTGCCGTCGTCTTCCACGTTAGGCGGCCTGGGGCTCCCTATCGACGAGGTTCTTATTGCTGAGGCCATCTCAGCAATAGCGGTGGCCATCTGCGCCATGGGATCTGCGGAGCGGTTGACCCACGTCTCTGTGAGTCCAGCAGCGCTCTCCTCAGATCCTTCCAATGGCGGGAGTGTAGATGGTCCCTGTTCTCCGTCCAACGGCTGTGGGCGGCTCTCTCTTCTACTCTGGCGCTTCAGTTGGATGCGAAGCTCCTTGTTCTGTGCCTTCAGGAATCTGATGGTGTTGGCTGATGCTTGAGAAGCGTTGTCAGAAGCATCGTCGTCGGATGATTCTCTTTCAGATATGGCGGGGTCCACCCGTTCGGCGGCGTTCTTCCCCGATCGCAATACAGGAGTCATCTTGGGCGGCTGTGATATTCAGTAGAAGATCCGGCTCGAAGGACCACTTTGTACGAGACGCGTTTCCGCCTCGTATAAAGAATAGTGAGACTGTAAAAATCTCGGCAAGGCGCTGGTATTCTACTGCGAGCTGCGATAGGTATCAGTAGCCCGTAGGTATGAATATTTATTCCAAATACTGTCGGCTGACAGTGGCGGCTAGCAGGTTGTAAATCCGCTTCTGGATTCGGCTGAGTCCAGGAAAGATGCAGTGAAGATCTGAAGACGCAGTGGCGAAGTAATCGGGCAGAGTAGAGTTAAAAGAGAGTGTTTACTGTTTTCGATCGATGTCTTTATTTCTCACATGTGCACATATTTATACAAGATTACAAAATCTGACCCTACGGTTAACTTAGGTATGGGAATGGTGCCGGCCCCCCACTCTTGTCGAGTATTCTCCCGAGCGGCCAACGTAAATAGGCGCCCCCTAGCCAACGTATAAGCCCCGACCCCCGCCTCCGTCCCTCCATTGCACAATCGAGCGCCGACTAGAGCGGACGTGAAAGGGCCGCTAGCTTGACACGCTCCGCTTAATTTGTCCTTTATACGGCAGCGGCCGGTTAGGCACGGAATTAGCCTCGCAGACTCATACATACTAGGTTATATATTAAATACAAGTAAAATAATAATTGAAACATTTATACTAACATACAATAATAAAATAAAGGACTATGACGTCGGCTACAAGATGTATTTTACTTTCAAGGAACACGGATTATAGGTGACGGATGGAGGGCGTATGCAGGTTTAGATAGTTTACCAGGGTACAATTATTTATAGCGTGCAATACGATGACCCCGACGATCGATCTATCCATACAAATACGATCGAGGGGTTGTGGAGTGTAACCAAACACAACCATCTTCTTACTGCGGGAAGGAAGCGAAAAGAATTGCACTCTCGATTAGCAGAGTTCGTTTTCAGGAGTTTCAAAAATTCAGTTTTTAATGCAACAATTTAGCATATTACTCCGCTATATCCCGGATCAAAACAGCTGGCGGATGATAAGAAGTTGGAGAGGGAGCAAAGAATTGCACAAATTGAACAAGAATTGAACACAGTACTTCAGTTCTTGATCAACAATGGTATTATACTAATCGAAACCGATGTTGATGAGGCAACAGAAAATGATGCCGAGTCTGGACGTTAGACAGATCCTGAAGGTGACTCTGACAAGGTAAGTAAATTCTCTGCATAAAATGGGACATGCCGTAAGACTCTGTGAACCTGTGGAATTCCTCGGAAATAAACTGCCAACCGCTGTAGATGATCGAGGTTCGGGGTACCGAGTATGGGAGGAATACGTTTTCTTCCAACAGACGTATCACGCTTTTTGTATTGGCATTCCGCAAGAGGAAGGCCCAGACATATTTAGAAAAATTGTCCACAACCGTTAGTATGTGGCAAAACCGCTGGTTGGAGAGTGGTAGGGGGCCAATGAGATCAGCTGAGAGCGACGTCAGAGGTTTCCGCAGGTCTTTGGGTACGCTCATTAACCCGAGTTTAGGCTGGGTGCTATGTTTGTACGCCTCGCACGAACTAATGTACCGCTTTATCGTCCTGTACATGTTGGCCCAATAAAAGGTAAGTGACGAGGTCTCAAAGGTCCTTTCGGTACCAGGATGACAGAAATTGTTTTGGAAGCCGAGATGATGTTCGCGACCTCCTCACTGGGCCCCCAGCTCCCAGGGACCCGCGCCACTCAATGTCAATTTCGCCTCGTGGCCGGTGAAACCCTTTACGGACTCTGGAGGACATCCGAGAATTCCTCACCCGTCTGGAAGAGATTGCCCATTCTCGCCGTTTCCCCCCGGCCTCCTCTATTCAGCCCTTCCAGAATTCTTACAGGGGAGAGCCCTAACCTACTACAGTGCCTGCTGCACCAAGTCCACTGACTGGTCTCTCTTGAAGACGCAATTCTTACAGAGGTTTGAGGAGGAGGATTATGTCATTGCCAAAAAGTTGGAAATATGGACCTCTCGCCAGAACCCCAGAAAGTCCCCCGCGAACTCTCCATTTATGTTTGTATCTCGGCCCTGTTCTGTGTAATTGCCCGTCTTATCTCTTTTTCTAATACAAATTTAACTTCAATCACCATCTTGTTATTTGAGTAACCTCGCCACCCTAGAGTTAAGTACTGTCCAGACGAGGAGCCGGTTACGCATGCACCCACTTTTTTGAGTCTATAAGGTATCCATATATCTGTTGTCAATTAAAATAACATGGCTTTGTGAGTAAAACATCAACTATCACAAACTTACTGGAATATGTGGACATCCCGCATAGCACTCAAGGTTCCAGGGGACAAGTTGACGCGATTTATACTGACTTTAGCAAGGCGTTTGATAAAGTTAATCATCACATTTTCAAAGTAAAACTTGAAAATATTGGTATACATGGTGAACTGTTGTGTTGGATTCAGTCATGTATTATATCAAATACTGGTAATGGTTAGAGGTTACGAGTCGTTGCCCTGCTCTCTGACATCCGGAGTTCCTCAAGGGTCTCATCTAAGTCCATTATTATTTAGAATTTTTATTAATGACCTGCCAAATAAATTAAAATGTACGTCTCTCGTCTACGCTGATGACCTTAAAATATATAATAAAACCGATAAAATAGAGGATTGTCATAAATTGCAGATATGCATAGTTTATTGAGTTAAACATTAAAAAGTGGCATTGGAGCTGTTTTAGTGATTGCATGCAGACGTGTTGTCGCGCTCCCGCCGACACGTGAGTTTTACGTAATTTCGAATCTCGCAACTCGACACGCTGACTCAGCTTTCCTCTTCTTCTTCAAATCCACTTATTTTCGCTATACCAATATATTAACAACTGAATTACATTTATAAATCTAATATTACAGAATACACACATAAAAACATCAGGATGGACTACATACGACCTCCTGACCCCCGGAACTACGTAGAGGCCCTCGAAGAAAAGCGTATACGGTCACCAGCGGCCTAGGCGACCCTGTTAGTAGCAACCTCCCTCCACATCATCGAAAATTCCCCCAAAACCTCCCCAGAAGACATCCCCCTCTGCACCCCCGCCCAACTTATCCGCATAATTAAACGCCTCCACAACAACAAAGCCGCAGGCCCCGATCAATTCACAATATTTTACTTAAAAACCTCCCCATTGGAGCTATTATAGAAACAACAAAAATCTTCAATGCGTGCCTCATTCAAAATTACTTCCCCACCGTATTAGCCTTCCCCAAATCAAGAAAAATTCATATCAACCCTACCAACTACCGACCTATAAGTCTCAACTCCCTTAGCAAACTCTTTGAAAAAATCCTCCACATCCAACTCTCAGTTTATCAACCTCCCTCAACACCCTTCCAGATGAACAGTTTGGCTTCCGACCATACCAATCCACAATCCACAATCCACCAGCTCACTCGCCTAGTCGAGCACATCAGCCTCCAATTCAATATGAACCGATCGATGGCCATGGCGCTCTTCGATAAACTCCATATTACCAACACCCCTTTCTACCTCATTCATCTAGTAAAGTCATACCTTTCCGGCAGCTCCTTTGTAGTATCCATCAATAACCATCACTCCACTCCCAGATCCATCCCCATGGGAGTCCCTCAGGGCAGCATAGTCGGCCCACTCCTCTTCAACGTATTCACACACGACATCCCCCCCTCCAAAAATGTCAGAAGGCAATTTACGCCGACTTACGTCACTTCTCGATCAGCCGAACTAGCCACTAAACACCTCCAGTCTGATGCCTCGCTGCTCGCCGGCTACTACTACTACAGCAGCCGGCGACTGAAATTAAATGAGGCCAAGACCGAAACTATCCTCTTCACCAAAAACCACCATCCCACCCCCGAGGCGAAACTCGTCATGGGCAACAAAAACATCGAATGGAGACACGAGGTTAATTACCTCGGCCTAATTCTCGACGAGCGACTGAGCTGGAACTCCCACCTCAATATTATTAAATCCAAAACCCTCTCAGCCATGGCAGCCATAAGCCCCATTTTCAACAAAAAATCTCCAATTCACCCCCGAGTCAAGAAACTTATTTATACCTCACTGATCCGCCCCACACTCACCTACGCTCTCCCGGTGTGGGGCAGCATTCCAAATACGCAATATAAAAAATTACAAACCATCCAAAACAAAGCCCTCTCCATAATGTATAATACTCCCCTCCGCACAAACCTAGAAAAACTCCATATAACCATTAAATTTCCTACTATTCAAGAGCTCACCCTACAATAAACTTCTAAAAATCCCTACCGCTCCACCATGACCCGCTGATTTCTGCGCTCGGAAACTACAGCGCGGAAAACAATTGTTTACATTATAAACATAAACTCCCAAAACATTACGTTATGAATCCTCCTCTCAACGACGAAACGCTTGACGCGCCGGCGAGCGACGCCCAACCGATATGCATTTAACGTTATATAAATTCAAAATACCATTGCTATAATGATAAAATAAACATAATTCACACACAATAAGAGTGTTTGTTTTTGCTCTCCACCCTTGCATCATAAGTGTAAGTATTTAATATTTCTTATATACACTCAGTTTGACATATTTAACTCGCGGTAAATATCACATAAGCGGTATTGTTATAAGCTGATTTGCCCCGACTTTGCTCGTGCAACTTGATTATTGTGTAATTCAATTTTGCGTATTCTCCTTTGTCCCACAGTACAAGTAGGGTTTTTTAATTCTATCTTTTTCCGTATGAAAAGTTTTTAAATAAATTCAGTTTGAAATATTTAACTTCAGTTTTGAAATGTTGGTAATGCGCATAGCGCAGGTACACCAAACTAAACTCAGTGGCCCATCAGGCTGGGAAACATACAAATTAGTGAAGTGCTTTGAAAAAAAAAAAACATAAAAAAGTGGTACTTTATCAGTTTTGCTCGTAAAATTAACCTAATAATTTTTGACTACACTCTCAGTGACAAACCATTAAGTAAGGTTAACATTATTAAGTATCACGGGGTTTATTTAGACGCAAAACTAAATTCAAAACATTTTACAGATTACATAATTCGTAGGTCACATCAACTACTGGGATTCCTTAAAAGAATAACCAAATCTTTTGAAAAGCCTGAAACTGTTATGTCTATATTTGAGTTTGATTTGCAGTAATCTTGAGTATGCCTAATGCGTATGGAGTCCGCAATATCAAAATCATATAAACTCGATAGAATCTATTAAAAAAAGTTCTTTAAGTCCTAAATTTCTAGCCCTTATTCAAATTCAAATTACTTTTTCGTGTTGATTCTCCGACAAAACGTCGCATTGTTTTCGATACAAATTTTCTCTATAAAATATTCAACTATAAAGTAGATACTAACCTCCTCTCAAAATACAAATAAATGCGGGATTGAGAACACTCAGACATTGGGACATATTCAAACTGCCTTTGTTTTCAAGTAATGCTACATACCACACACCTATGGCCCGCATGTGTCGGAAATATAATACATACTGCCAAAAAACAAAATTGTCATTTTTCACAATACTCTCCTAATTTTTGCAAATAAATCTCAGTTAATAGGTACAACTTATTTTTCATCATATTGTATACTGATAAGAAATTTTTTTTAAATTAAAAAAAAGCAACAAATACCTTCAAATGAGGAATTCCACTGTTTTCTAAATTTTTTTTTCTATTAGCGTAGTATTTAACAAAGCAAAAATATTTTTGAAATTTTTTTTTGTGCGTTATTTACAAAGATATGATTTTTTAAAGTTACAATTATCAAATACCGCGCCAAATGACTGTAATCAGTGTCACTTTTCAGTAGTGACGTCATGAAACGGTTGGCGTTCTTACTTTCACTGACCTGACAAGAATCTATGGAATATTGCTTTGATTACTTCATTTAGTTGATCGTAATTTGCTCATTTTGATACTCTGCTATTTTGCGGCTGATGAAAAAACGCCATCAATTATGAGACTTCGAACACAATACCTGGGGCGTTGCGTGTGGACACATTTTAAATTCAATTTTCGTGCTACCTGTCTGTCGTTCACCTAGCAACGGCAAATAATTCTAAGATTTTAACCCAACTCGGCTGCCGGCTTACAATAACAATGCAAGCTCGGCCGACGAAGTTAATTCCGCTACCTGGATCACCCCTAAATGCAGTACCTGTGTCACTTTTGACATATTCAAATCCCGAACAATCATTTTGAAGTTTCCCTTGCAACGTAAACAGACTCTGATTTTAGAACTACGAGTCCCATCTGGCGGTAGAAATTGTAAGCCATGGCAGTGCTCTACAGCATTTTCCAATATTCACAAAGGATAGGTGCGAATCCCAGATAAAAATAGAAATCATTTAGAGCTTTCATGGACGCACCACAGGTGACGTTAAAAAAAAAAGATAAATTAATTTTCCAAAAATTAATTAATAACTTAGGAATCGGTCTTAAAAGACCACTTTAAGCTGTAGGAAGATTGGAAAATATTTTTCCCCTTTAGTCAATTGTCCTCACGCAACCTCCACATTAAATACTGCTGAATAATGCCCCTTATAATTTATCTTAATTTTAATTGTAATTATATACATTAATTAAGTATTTAGGTTATTCATATTAGTTATAAGTTTCTATAGTTAGTTCACATAAAAAAATTGTAATTAAACCAAAGGTCATTGTAAACAAAAAAAGAATATATGTATATTGTGTGTAGTATTATATGAGATTTAGTATTATATAACTAGGTAAGATTTATTTATTTTTTTTAAAAAGGAAGGAATTTA
This sequence comes from Micrasema longulum, assembly GCF_059751315.1. NCBI lineage: Eukaryota > Metazoa > Arthropoda > Insecta > Trichoptera > Brachycentridae > Micrasema > Micrasema longulum. Next base: position 147,672 of record NW_028277288.1, read on the forward strand.
AAGGGAAGGAAAATGTATTATGTATTTTTAAAAAAAAAAAGGAAATAAAGGGCTAATATATAAATTAATAATATCCACATTGTATCATATGGTTACTATGAAGAAAAAGGTTGGCTTGGGCTTGGGTTATACAGCCAATAGGAGGCAAGGTCCAACCCCCACCACAGAGCCCTAGGTAGGGCACTATATAAGCAGTACAAGGAAAAATAAGGGTCTCTTGCTTCCTTGCATTACCGGCAGCCACACTGAGACGTGGGGGCTCTCTACAAAGACGTGGAAACTCTGGCCCTGGACATCCAAGCCAACAGACAATTGCTGCCAGCAAGCTCAGGCTGACGCAACATAGCGACCGATCCAAAGGAGCCTTCAAGGAGCCAGTGCCACCATCACAGCCTGCCACGTCCAGCCAAATTCTACCAGCAACAGATACAACAGTATTCAGTCAACAGCTTCACACACGCCTTCAACAGTAACTTGTAACAAACAAATACAGGTTTCCTTCTTAAAATTACTAGTATAATACCGGTTATTAATTTTAAGCTAATGTTTACTGACAATTTATTTGAACATATTGATGTATAACTTAATTAATTGTATTATTTCTTTTTAACTCTCGTGTAAATGTTTTTTTTCTCTCTTGTTTCTCTTAACTAATATAATCTGTAAAATAACTACATTCTGTCTTCTTTCTCTCCTCCCTCACTACCATTTCTCTACTTGCAAAGGTCTAAGATTACAGTTGAATAAATATTTGTTTCATAAAGAATTTAGTACATTCATCACGCCTCCAGCTGGTCAGAAATTTAGTATTGGGTGAGTTCGGGTCTCATGCTACAACTTCCAGAGACTCACTCATACTAGATTAAATTGGGTTCCAACCCGAGGTTGACGGTGAAGAGGGGTGTTGATAATTTCTATGTTATGGTTGTTTTTACGAACGTTTCGATTTAGAAAAACCTAGAAAGTTGACATAATCTCTGGTTGAAATGTCAAATTATACTCTTTTTTTTCTATGGTCAAAACGTTGCTGGGGCTTCAAAGCGGAAACCGGAAATACTACACATAGATATAAGGAGTGACGTCATTAGTTACGATTTTAAAATGAATACTATTTTTAACATTTTTCATTTATTTTTGCGTGCGTTTTTGAGATATTTCATCCTACTCCAAAATTTTAAAATATTCACGTGTACACGAAAACATTTTTAAAATTTAATTCCGGGTTGGGCTGGAATTCCTCATTGTATGTTTTCTAGTATGTATCTTTGTTGAATTACCTTTTAAAATAAAATAAATAAATGAGTTCAAAGTCGACGCAATAAATCAGTTGAGTTCCTGCGTCTAAACAGCGAACGAGTGTTTTAACTCGTCTCTCCGCACAGTGTGCTTCTGAGCTTTAAATTTGAGCATATTTTGTATGTATGAACTATAATCTGCCGTTTTCACTAATGGGACGCTTGCCTGGCTTTAAGGGCGGCGGATTACTCAGAGAATACTGTATTGTATTTGTAACTAATAAATCACATCACAAGAGGTGTCATACTTCGTCCGGCGAGATATGATTTGGTCCGTAAATAACTCATTTATCAGTTTATTTTCTATTCAATTACCCTGAGGCTGTATGTAAGTATTCTGTTCCGAGGTCTCGGTGAGGTCAGCCCGGTTGCGTCGGTTGAGGCGCACGAGGGTGGAGCCGCCGGGCGGGTCCTGGGAGGGAGCCACGCCGTGCACATTAGCCTCGTGCTTGTTACGATGGGCCTTCCTTCCGAACTTGGTGCCGCACAGTCGGCATTCGAATCTCTTCTCGCCGGTGTGAGTCAACATGTGGTAAACCAGATTGCTGGAAAGATGAATTATCTAAGTGAGCAAAGTGTAAAAGCAGCCATGGAGTCGAAAGCACTCGTCCCTGATTCTGAACCGTATTTTTAATCCGTCTTGACACAGAGAATCTCGAATAAGGAAATCGCCTCGTAGTGTAGTGTTTACATTTGCCTACCACGCTTGAGGCCCTGGGTTCGATTCCTAGGAAGGTCGACACGAAGTATTGATTAGAAAGGTGATTCGCTCCAATATTTCATTTTTGCATTCTCGCCGGGGATCGAACCCGGAACCTTCCATGCTCAAGTCAAATATCTTACCCATCACACCGCAGAGGCTGCCAGTTTGATAATGCAGTACAAAGACAGCGAATATGTATGACATCCGTTTAATAAATATGAAAAATATCTATGTTTAAATTCTATAAAATTAAAATATTATTGTAATATTAATCACTTTGTTGAAAGCGCTGCGTTGAAACAATCAATAACCCTCTGTGTTAAAAATCACATTTTAATGGATAATTATATTACCTCCAAATCTTGATCAAAGAACTTGACAACTTTTGAACCTTTCAATTTGGAAGTTTTATTATAAAACTGTAGGGTTCATAGTCCATAGTCGATGACACACGCGTACTAAAACGTTTCACCTGAAATAGTGCGATGACCGAAGAAAGCAATGTTGTAATTTTCTATACAATCTAATATAACATATAATACGACTATCAGTATTGCACACGAAATCGGGAGCATCATTCTGCAGAACATTCACATTGTCCCTACAATGAAGAAATTAACTACAAAGGAACGTCGCCTATAAAGAGACTACAGGGCGTGGCAACGCCAGTCAGTTAGCCCAACAAGTTCAGTTCAGTCAGTCAGTCCAGTTACAGCATGTAGTTCAAGCGCAATCTTCTCAATTCCTCATCGCCTTAACACTCGCGCAACACAATTCACTATTTATTCACCATGTAATAAATAAGCATTAAACAGCAACCTCGTGTATTCTCTGTCTATCTCTAACTGGGGTAGGAGCTCCAACCAACCTTCAACAACCTAAATCCTACATTACTATTCCCAATCTTACTGGCACCATATCCTGGAGTGGTAATAAGCCACGGCGTAAGCAAACAAAAGCTAAAACTGATAGAAATCATACAAAAATGGACCTATCGAATATGTGCTGCCATTTATTGTGTACGACAGAGCCTTTGCTGCGTACGATAATTATATATAATATTGACGAGTGAATGTATGTGCATATGTGAGTATATGCGCCTTGAAGTTTCTAGCGATTCGGGGCAAGTTCACAGGCAGGGGTCTTCCCCGGTTGTGTCACTACAAGGTGTGCCATTGCATTTCACCATTATCAATTATTATTTATAAACTATAATATTATTAGATAAAGAAGAGTTATTACCTGGCAGCTACAAAAGATTTCTCACACAGTTGACACCGATGGTCCCTGATGTTCTTATGCCTCTTCTCGTGATTGTACCGAGCTTGGTAAGACACAAATGCCTTTTCACAAAATGAACATTTGTAATTTTTTTCTTTTGTATGATGATATCTACAAAGAGAAACATATTTACTATTAAGGATACCACCATAATTTCCGCCTTGCCTAGACTAGAACTCTCAGGTCTGCCAACAAATATCCCAGTCTTGATTTCTTGGTGTTTTTAGGATTTACTCAAATATTTCAATTTTGGGGGACATCAACCTAATTACCTCACAATTAGAAAATAGGATAACATTATGTATAATTGTCGGCCTCGTGGTGTAGCAGTCAGCGCATTTGCCTACCATGCAAAAAGTGTCGGGTTCGATTCCAGACAAGTTTGACATTAAATATTTCATTGTGTTTTTGCACTTGAAGTCAGTAACTATAAACTTTCGTAAAATGAGATGTCCTTATAAATGGCATCAAATTATCTTTGTTTAAAAGCAAAATATTTTGTATTTTACGAATACAAAAAATAATAGTTTATGCTATTCAACTTTTGGTTTATTTGAATTGTCGATTTTGGATGAGCTTTCAACTTTAAAAGTGCAATATTTCGCAACTAGTAAAATGCAGTTACCAACTTGTGCCAGAAGCGTGTGTGCCTTGTGCCATGAAGGTAAAGGACTATGAAACCTGACGATTTCATAGTCCTTTACCTCCGTGTGACAAGAAATGATCGGTCGGTGTACCAATGCGGTGCTCCTGCAATGCACCAATGCAATGTTAATATGATGAATAAATAATTACCTTATATGAATCATGAGTTGCTGCTTTGTTCTGGCTCCGTGGGAACAATATTGGCAAACAAACGGCCGATCGTCCGTGTGACTCGTGCTAAAAACATACGATAAACATTAATATTCAACAACCAAATATTTGGGGGAACAAATTTACAATTTCATTCCTGCCATAATAAAGGTGTTGCCGACTTTTATATTGTATAATTTTTATTATTTTTCTACCTAAGTATGTTAAGTATTAAAATCCCAAAGTTATTATATACAACATTTATAAAACAACTGTGTAATATGTATAGATATATTGTTATTATATTATTTCATAATTTTGTAATAGAACTCTGTATGTTAATTGTATTTATGTTTATAAGAGGCATTTGTGCCGTGTATACACTAATGAATATTAAATAAAATAAAGTTCTTCATTCATTTAATTATTCTTTTGCGAGTGCCACACGAAGGTATCGTTACCTCGGGTGGGTACTTTTCACTTTCGTTTTCTCCTCGGCCCAGTTAGACGCATCATCATCGCTTACGGAATTAAAATGGATTTTACAGTCCACTAAATAGTCTTATAATTGGAATAGTCTTATCCCAGCTCTGGCTATCAAATATTCTAAAATACTGACTTTAAAGGAGCCTTCCTTGACAGGGGCAATGAGAAATCAAAATGTGTACTATGCGAAGTCAGCTTCAGTGTGCTGGAGCTAGTTGTGTATTAATCACGCTACCTGGCGAGTGCTTTACTACCTGCGTACATGCTGTCCAGCTTCGGTAACACGCTGGGTATGGTAAGAGGGGGTGACAAGGTGTGGACTCACGCGTGCTGTTTGAGCATGCTCGGTATGGCGAAGGCGCGCCCGCAGCCCGGGTGGGGGCACACGCAGGGCAGCCTGTTGTCATGTTGCCGCATGTGCAGGGACAGGCTGTACGGCTTCAGGAACACGGCGGCGCAGCGCTCGCACTGCGAAGGACTCCGCTCCCCGTGAACCCTTTCCTTGTGCACTCTTTCATTTTTAAAATCTGAAAATACACTTAATAAAATTGAATATCCCAACTAGAAACCACAGGCAAAACTTACTCTTTCATACCGATAACCATAGAACTAACTTTGGTTTTCATTCCCCTATGCCCAGAATTCTTAGGTCTGCCAACAAACATACCAGTCTTGATTTCTTTGATAGCACGTTGTCTTCTTTCAAACGATCACTGAATCAAATTCAATTATAAACGCCTCTCTCCCGCTTCCACTCCCACCGAGTCTACTATATACCATTGTGTCTTTCTACTTTCCTTTATAATAATTTTCTATGTATAAATATGTCCTTAAAAATGCCCATTGGGCGTATATACAATAGAATCAAAATATATACTTAAAAGCCTTACTATGACTCGCGTATCTTGCCAGTGACGACGTACGGCCTAGAAACTGACTGTCAGAAACTTACAAATGTTTATTTATTTATTCATACAAAGATACATATTACAAAAAATAATAAGGTTTCCCTAATCCAATGAGGCACAGAGCCCTGTGTCGAGTTGGGATACAACATTTTGGAAAGTGAAAGGATGCATATTATTAAAGAATTATTATTGACAATTATTACACAAACACAAATTTTGGTAAACATCTGGACGGTTAAAATGCCAACAGTGAGCAATAGAAAGAAAATGTTGAGCGTCAGCCTTCGTGATAGAATTAGAAATGAGATCAGACGCCGAACAAAGCTCACAGATATCAAAGAAAAAACAGCAAGGCTTAAATGGCAGTGGGCCTAGCATCCTAAAGTAGGAGGCCTCGGAATAACAAGAGAGACGTAGGAAGCCCGCAAGAAAGGTGGAGAGATGACATTGTCCAGCTTGCGGGTCGTAGATAGCAGCAGATGGCTCAAGACGGGCAAGAGTTTAGAAGAGGTCTATGTCCAGCGGTGGAACAAACGTGGCTGTAAGTAATAGTAACGAAAATATCATCTGTGGAGATTTGAAGTGCTGCAAGGGACAAAGAATATTGTTTAAAAGAGAAAATTTAAGATAAATCAAAATTTTGGTTTTATCGACATACGAGTATAAACACTTGACAATGTTTGAGTATGTCCAAATGTTTGCAGACTGGCTGGATTTCCTCCTTCGAGTTATTCATTTTTAAATTTATTGCAACAGAGAGGGAAAACGAACCAGCCAATGACAGGTCATAAGCCCTGTAAATGCCTAGACTTCCAAATTACAATAATGTTTTCCCTCTCTGTTGCAATAAATTTAAATATAAATACTTTGTGCTTTAAAGTTCCCTTAGATATTCCGGAGCAGAGTTGTGCAGTGACTTATACATAAGCCGACAGAGTTTGTATTCCACCCTCTGTGGAAAACGTAGCCAGTGTAATTCCCGAAGTAGTGGAGTCTACGCGCTCTGTAGCTGCAAGACGCATTGGGATGTTTATGGTTAAACGCATTTGAAGTGATTTTCACAAAAAATAAGAGGAAACAATTTATCCAGTACTTACTTTTTTGACAAAGCTCGCAAAAATAAGGTGTGGCAACTTTTTTGGCCCTCTTCAACTTTTTGGCTTCGAGTTTTTCATCATTGAAGTCATTATTCTCATTCGGATAATCATCGCCGTGCGTTGGCGACTGTTCTCCCGGGTCTTCTGACAAATGGCTGCCGACAGTTTCCCGAGACTGGCTTATTGCAGTAAACGATTCACCTTGTAAACTTTCTTCTTTGACGCAGCTTAGAAGGAAATTGTTGATTTTCAAGTAAGTGGCTTCACAAAGCAGTTTGAACTTGTAAGCTGATGTAAGTTTTGAAATGCATTTTCTGCAAATCTGACGGGGGAAGCCATCATTAAGATCTACCTGAAACAGTTTATACAATTATGAGGCCCCCAGTATCAAAGATGGCCAAACGATTCGATGCATATTTTTGAGAAAATTTCAAAAATCTGTAACAGCACTTTTTAATTTAAATATTTACAAAAAATATTTTTTATTTGATAATATTTGGTGCCATTAACAACAACAACAACAAACCATCATGCCGTTTCTCCGTAAGGGTAGGCAGAGAGGATAGAACGCCACATCACTTTATCTTTTTGCATACAGATCTCGCTTCCTCTACATTCATACATCTTATCATGCACGCGCGCTGATTATTCTGACTTTTAACATGTCCATCTTCAAATATATGTTGGATTTGGTCATGCCATGTCTTTGTCGGTCTTCCTCTATTTCTGCATCCATCAACATTCGCATTGTAAATATTCTTAGCCGTCCTTTCGCTGTCCATTCGCTCTACATGTCCAAACCAGCGCAGAGCTCCTTTCTTGATTTTGTCGATAATGCTTATCTCAGTCTTACATAATGTATGGATCTCAACATTTGTGCATCTATCGTACATAGTTTTACCACACATTAGCCTGACAGATCGCATTTTGACAGCATACAGCCTACTTTCATCCCTGTTTTTCCAAGTCCATACGTCGCTCCCATACATCAGGGTCGGGACCAGGACTCCATTGTGAACTGCTAATTTTGCCTCTTGCGACAAACAATGATAATATTTGGTGCCATTAACACTTAAAAATTAACATAAAGGTTAACATAACAAGAAACGCTATTTTTGATACAGGGGGCTCTATATATCAATGATATTGGACTCTTTTCCGACTGAAGCCAAATGTAACAGAAAAGTCTCGGTTTTCCAAAGTGATTCTGAACAAGTTTGAGACATCTTCCATAAACAGAATGCGCAATGGTTCTCACCTGTTCAGAATCCATGTACGGGACTCTGCCATTTGCGAATGTCAGCTTTATGAGGAAGATTTAAACCATGTTTTTTTGGATGGCCCATAAATGATTGCTATCCTGATTTTCTATCCGACCTCTCTGATATTAACATCCCATTTCCTATTCATATTCTAAATTTCCTGTCCCCACCCAGTAGTTATAAATGGTGTTAAGATGTAAATATGTTATATTATTACACAGGGTGTTTTTTAAACTCTGGCACATCCGAAACCACAATGATCAGTATGAGCAAGAAGACATATTGGCACATTAAAATACATTTTTAGAATGAATAAAATTTACAAAAATAAAATATTTAAAAAAATAAATGGTTGCTTACTTCTGCAAGGGAGAAGCGAGGAATGGCGAGGGGGGAGTCTGATACACCGTCAACCACGTGGCCACGCCCCCTTCGCTTCTCCCCTGCAGAAGTAAGCGACCATTTGTTTTTTTTAATTTTCTGCGTTCTAAATATTTTTTAAATATGCTAATATGTCTTCTTGCCCATACTGATCATTGTGGTTTCGGATGTGACGGGGTTTAAAGAACGTCCTGTATATAAAGTTATCAAAATATTAAATATTAACTTAGTAACTTGTATATATTACTAACACATGTGTAAATATGTAAATAAACAAAAACCCGACACTGGGCAGAACACCCGAGTTGAGAGGTGGAAAGGCCATAAAAAAACAAAGGAGAAGAATGATGTTGGACAGTTTTTTTTAAATAATTTGGGACTGCTAAACTTAAGTGTGAGGTGGTTATGTTAAAGAAGAATTTTGAATGTATCGGAATCAAATTATTCCAAAACGATGCATAGCCACAGTAATCCACGAGCTGGCAGTGTTCTGAGTAGCTTATACATGATTGATTTTGAAACCAACAGCTTAAGTTGAAATACTCAATCAAATTATTTCGATATTAAGAATTCAACTGTGTTAAAACAGACAAATACAAGAAATTCAAAAATTATTCCTTAGAATTAAGAATATTCCAGGAGCGTAGAATCATATTTCAATACATCGGACTGTGTCCCAAAAAAACCCCACTTTGCTCAACTTCCGCCGCTCTAATGGGTGAAGTCGTCGCGTAATGTTGCCAGATCGCGAAAAATATAATCAAAACACAAATGTAAAATAATTATAAATTTTATTGTACACGCGGAAAAATTGATTGTCACAACAGAGTAGGTAAGGAAAGGGTCATTTCATAAGAGTAATTTAACTAATTAACTTTGAACTTAAGAAATGTAACAAATTTTATTTTCCAGCGGATATTTTTAAGTCACGTTAAATAATATATGATGTCATTTCTAACAAAATGTCCATTTTGTTTTCTTTGACAATCTGCAGATGGAAAAATAATTCAATTTTTAAGTAATGCATTTGCTACTTACACGTGCATTTTCTACTTACACATGAAATGTGATCCCATCCTGTTTCTTTTGGATCCCAGCAGTATTTCTACACTATTAAACGATACAACACGGCATAGTTGAGTTCAAATCGGGAGTTGCGTACTGAGCGACATCTACAAAGAAACTAATGGGTCAAAACGTAAAACTATTCCTTCAAGAGTAGTTTAGTCGCCTTCTGTTTGATGCGCGTGAGCGGTTTCAGGACTATTCTTAATTCTATGCTTAGAATACACGATTCTCAAAATTTTATCCGAATGGACGAGAGCATCAATTTTTATCAACTCCGCGTGGTCAGAGCAGAGAATAGCAGCCACGATAAAAACGAAATATTTCGCTTCAACCCCATCGAATCTAACACGAAACCCCGGCGCGATAGCAAACATACTGCATCTACACTACAATGCGGATATCATAACTTTAAAAGGTAAACTCACATTTTTATCAGAGCATAACCGAAGCATCTCAACACACGAGACTTTAGATTTCTTGACTGTACATTTTGTTGTGAATAGCGGTTTTAATAGCCCTTGTCTTAGACAGATTCTGCAAATCTGATCTAACAGCATGTTATTTTTAATCTCTTCTCGATTAATAAACATAACAGCATTTTATTTCGCAACACTGCTCGTCCAAAACTGATTGTCGTTTGTTTTCAATTTTCAATTGTTTCGCCTACGGATTTTGATAAAAGCGCAGATAAAGAATTAATAGTCTATAGACAAAAGTAACCGAACATAGAAAACATCGATTTCAGATTTATCTGCGAATTTTAGTGCTGTGACGAATAGTTCTTATAATCGAATAGCTCTTTTATGGATTTTATTATTTTTCACAAACGTTTTTATCATTTTACCAAATATTTTTCACAACTTTACACTTGTGAACTTAATATGTATGTGATGATTTTGAAGGTGACCTATCATGAACATTTTAACGCCAATCACAACATAATCGATATTATTAGTGATTATTTATACTAGGGGAAAAATCAGCGTGCGTGCATGAGAAAATGTATGAATGTAGAGGAAGCGAGGTCTGTATGCAAAGACGGAGTGATGTGGCGTACGATCCTCTCCGCCTACCCCTACGGAAACAGCGTGATGGTTTATTTATGATTATTTATACACCGTCAACCGAGTAAGAACTCCAATATTTAAAAAAATATTTTTTTTGTGATGGTAACTAAAAAAACATTTCACTTTTCCAATTTCTAATGTCAGAATTTTTCTTTCAAGTGTCAAAAATTGTCGGCGAATAGGAGAATATTTCATTTTTATTTTTAAAAACCATTTCTGGTTTAATAGAGCTTATTATCGTTATTACAAACGTAAAGTTGACGTTACTGTAGATAACTGGTTTTAAAATAATACCAAACTATAAACTTAATTGTGACTTTATCTACAAATTAAAAATTAACGCGCTAGAGCATATTGTATTTTTATTAAATTCGTTTTTATTATCAATTTCATAGGCATTCTGTGCAAAATCCAAACGAAACTATTTTTGATCTGTCGCGTTTTCAATAAATGATCCGAAGAAATGATGAAAATGTCTTCTTTAGACAACGCTATGGAGATGTTGATAGTTGCTCAAAATGTTATCGAAGAACAAAAAGAAAAGATAAAACTATTGAAAAGTAAAACGCGGAAGATGAAAAGCAAAATTGTGACTTTGGAGAGAAAACTCATCGAATCGAAGCAAGTGAAAGTTGAAGCTTTTCCCAAGGTAAACGAAATCCAAATTCACAATTTATTTACATGATTATAGTTTTGCATCGCCCCCTTCTCTGATCCATATCTACATCTAGCGGTGCATAGGACACTGCATTATTATTATTTTTAATAATAATACGCTAGCAGCTATTAGGCTGATGCGTTTATATCAAATGTACATGGTTTATACATTATAAATTGATGTGTGCATCTAAGCGGTTTTTGAACACGTTACCTGAAGTAGCACCAATCACTTTCTCGGGAAGGCCGTACCATTTCTCCACAACTCGGTTTGTCGGGAAGTTCTTCCCAGGGTTGGATAAGAAGGAGGCAGTGTTTAATTTCAATGAATGACCTCTGAGATGGCAGTTTTCATTCATAGTGAACATTGATTTCAACTTGGGTACATTATATTGCTCAGTTAAGTCACCACGCTGCCTCTGCTCTTCCGGTGAACTTAACCCGAGCTCCCTTAAGCGGTCCTCGTATGATATATTTCTTAGAGAAACTACCATTTTAGTTGCTCTTCTCTGGACTTTCTCCAACAACTCTATTTTTTATAAATTTTGAGGAACAAATATCGGGTGATGTGAGCGAATGTTTTCCTTATTAAGTATAAACAACTTTATGTAAAAGCTCTGTTACTGTACGCACATAAACATTATTCTCTACCTTCCTTTACAAATACAAGAGTTACTAGATACTCCACCCTGGTGCCGCAAAAAAAAATTAAAACAACCTTGAATTGGCCTACTACTCGGTTAAAGTGTACAATCTACTTCCATTATCCATAAGGACAATTAGTAAGTACTCTCAATATAAAATTGCTATTAAGAAATGGACACTGGAGGTGGGTTGCGCACGGATCGATGAGTGGATCAAGCCAAATAGGTAAAATGTGTGTACTGTTTATAAAATTTGTTCTTTTTGTCTGTATAAATTGGTTATGTTTATTATGATTATTTTAGTTTATATTGTTTATTATGTTAACGATAATTAGGTTGTTTAGATCAATTACGTATTTTTATTATTTTTAATTTGTTAAATAACTAATTTAAGGCATGTTTCACATTTTGTAAAATGTTTCCCTCGGCACGGGACACCAGTGAGGGAACATTATTCTGTATAAAAAATAGAATACAAACTAAGTAAACAAATAAATATACGTATAGTTCATACAGTAAATAAACTCCCAAATGAAATAAAGAATTGTGATACAAATAAAAATAAAGTAAAATTGGTTTTAAAAATCTTTTTCTTAAATTCTTAGTTTAGTGAGTAAAAAAAAGGGGGGAACCAAACAATTTAAAACAGTGTTAAAAAAAGTGTTTGTTTATTATTTTTTTATATTTCGGCATTAAAAAAGACTTGATTTACTTGTATTTAATTTAATTTTACTTTTATTTTATTGATATATTTAAGATTTTTTATATATTTATCTAAACATTATTATATTGTGTTACCAAAATATTTAAAGAGAGAAACCCTGCAAAAAAACTGCTTTTTCAGTTTGGCGGAAATTAAATAATTGTTCAAAAGAATGCTTATGTAAAAATTTTAAATTAAAAAAAAAGTACAGATAATTGAAAAAATAAAACTATTTTGGAAAATTATTATTAATTAATGCTTACAAACATACTACTTTTGAAATTTAAAATGCAGATAAATAAACATTGTTATTTTTCCACAGTATTTACACTGTGGATAAGAAGATTTTTTACACACCTCAAGATTTTTCGCTCAACATGCTATTTCACAAATAATTGCCACTTTTTCACTAATTGAGGGACACTTCCTCTTGTTAGTAGACATGTTTATAATTCAAGAGTTAGTTTTGAACTGACCTGACATCACCTACTCGTTCTGTTTATTACGCATTGACCATAGAACATTAAAAAAAAACTAAAAAGCATTGTAAAAACCTCCGAAATATGGATGTCATTCATAAACTACAAAAGAAGTTGTAAATTGTAATGTGGTGCCGAGTCGGTATTTACTGGGTTCGCAGAGCTTAGATTTTTTACACGCAATTTCAACCATGTGTGTGATATTTTTTCAATGTTGTTGGCGAAAACATCAATCAGGTACGTAGACACTTACATAGTGTCGTGAACGTCATCAGATCCTAATTCTCAGCGGCATCGGTCCTAAGTTAGCCTCTCGTTTAGATTTTACTACTCGGGTTCTATTTTTTTAAATTTTGTTTTTAAACTTGGTGATTGAAAAGTTTCTCCTCATCTGTTGACAATATTTTTGTTCGGTATGTCCGACAAGTAGCTCGTTATAAAAGTAAATAAATATATGGCAAAAATTATAAATTGAAATGCTGATGAATGTTTCCTCGTTACATCCGAGATCTCACTATTTCCGTGATTGTTATAACTAAGTTCGACTGTATTTGTTTTTTTATTTAATTTTATTTTTTTCATCTTTTAAAATAATTTTTATTATTATTGTATTTTTAATTTGTTTTTGGTCAGGCTGTAAGAAATTGCTAGTGGCAATAAATCCGCCATTTAAGCATGTATACCTTTGTTTTGTTTTTGTATTTATCACATTGTATATTATGGTTAATACAAATTTATTATTATTGTTTGTTACATGATAGTAAGATGGACGATTAGTTAGAACAGTTGGTAAAGAAGTCACTTTTTTTTAATGCTTATTGACAGCCCAAATACCACAAAGAATTTTTAAAACGAACAAGAAAAATATTTAATTGTTTTCAAATTATAAATAACATAATTTAAGAAGAAAAAGTTCAAAAACTCTTCGAAATCTATGTTCAGGGAACAAAGGGCTAAGGAAAATCATGTTTATTTGCTATACCTCAGTAGTTGCCTGTGTGGCTTCGTGGTGTAATGGTCAGCGCATTTGCCTACCTCTCGAGAGGTCTCGGGTTTGATTCCCGACATGGTTGATATAAAGTATTTATTTAAAAGGGTGTTTTCACACAATAATATTTCATACTCCTTGGACTGGTACCTGAGGCGCAAGACTGATCATCTTACCTTCATGTAACAAAAATGATCAAGATACGGTGCGATTGGTGTACCAATGCACCGTTAGGTGCGGAAGGCGAATGATGATGATGATGAGTTGCCAATATTAATATCGATTGCAGATCTGATTTCGACTACCTACTCGCCATTCTTTCTTCTTGGCAGAGCAGTCGCGGTCACATCGGCAGAAGCACCGCCGAAGATCCGCCTCCATCCGCTGCTACCTTCAGCGCTTATGGAGGCCCAAGGAAGGGCGCCAGTCGCTTCTGTCACCAAATATACTCGCCATGTCTAATTAAGATTTTTTGCTATTTTAGAAGGAGATGGGAACTCAGACTGGGGACCCCGATCATTTTCACGCTGAAACATCGGACGACAAAATATCTTCCACGGTTCCCCTTTGTGATCTCGTTAAGAAATTGGAATTGAGTGCACAATCCTCCGAAATCAAAATGTAAGTTTTGCAACGAAGAAGAATGGTCTTTTTCATATCCATCCCCGGGAAGCATTTCTTGACCAATCGAATTGTGGACTACTGGAACAGCCTTCCCGAAGGAAGTGACCGGTGCTATGGCAGTTCTTGTGTTTAATAATCAATTAGATGTACTTGTATTTATTTATTTAGGATAATTTATACAGCGCCATTTTTGTGTAAATCACCTCAAGGGCGGCAGCTACAGAGCACATAGGCGGTTGGGATTCTAGTTATCCATTTCCAACTACGTAAAATTTTAATAATTATATGGGAGCTAGATTACAACACGTCTTGCAGCTACGTAGCGCACGGACGTTTTAGACTAGTCCCCATTTACATTGTACAAAAAATGAGCAAGAAGTGTTTTCGATTTACAAATAATCGTTTAAAAATAGAATCTAGATTAAAGGAAATTAATTTAGACATAATATGAAGGCTAACATCACCGAAAGTCTCGCAGCTATAAAGCGCATGGACGAGTGGAATTCTAGCAACATAAAAATAATTTATAAATGTTTGCAACAAAAAAATACAATAATAATACATCGAGCAAAGTACTGTAGTCAGTTTGGCAAGTGTAAATGATGCAACAACACAACATCAATTGTAGCATTGTGATAAGTTTCCGGGTAGCCATGTTTTTCGACATTTAGTGTGTTTTAAAAGGTATGGGGTTCTACTTTAAAGCGATGACAATCTTATGTGTTTACACAAGTGTCAGTTTTTTTTCCAAATTTAAAAATTAGCACTAAAAGTAAAACAAAATGGTGAAGGTTATACGTCGTTCGAAAGAGAATTTTCTCCTCTACAAGATATTGTGTTTGCTTTTATGTTATTTTATTTGATTACAAGCCTTCAAAATGGAACGTCAAGTAGATGAAAGTAAGCATTTTCGACACCTTCTGTTCGCATTCAATCGAGGGAATAAAGCTGCTTGCTATATTTGCGCAGTGTGCGGTGAAGATATTATGAATTTTCGACCAATTTGTTGTAATTTTTTTTTGTTGTATCCTCTTGTTCTCTTCATTTGGAGAAAAAACAGACACAACTTATGTTAACACCCACTAAACTTCCTCAATATTATCTCTCTTAATTAATAATGTTGTGAATGTAAATATTTTTTGTTTCCGCTTTTCAGTCGTTCTAAGGAACCGTGTTTACACCCCAGTACTTCTCGGAGCAAAATTAGCACCCAGACAAACAAGTTTCCGAACAAACAGTATCCTGCCCAGCCTTCGGATGAATTAACTCGCTCTAAAGATTCCTTACAGCTACTGAAAAATATCGACACCATCAATCTCAACTTCTCCGGTAATTCCTCCAAAGACTTTGTCACCAAAAACAATGTGAAGCGAGATCTAGTCAACAAAGACACATTCCATCCCTCCGGAGTCGATCGTAATTTCGATTTGCAAACATTCCTCGGCGGCGACGAAGAAAGCAGCGATCTTCCGTCCTTTGACGAAAGCCTCAGCAAAAGAGAGGACATCCTACCGAACCCGTTTTTAGTCAGCGCGATTGAAACACCGACAGAAGAAAAAATATTTTTTCGCAGCGAATCCGCTACACCCTTCGAAGACATAGACCCCTCCGAATTACTCGTGGATAGCAACTCTCGAGAGTATGCAGATTCTGGTAAAAACAACGCGCAAATGAAACATTCCGCCAACGATCATAAGACTGAATCCTGCGATATTCTGAATGAATACTCTCAGGGCAATTATAACATGAGCAACTTCGAATTGTTGGACAATTTATCCGAATCGCAGATGGAAAACATCGGTCTCTTCAATGACCGAGAACTCAACTCCTCGCTCGATCTGTCAGATATTTCAAATCTCAACCGACCGACATTGGACAAAACTAATTTAGATTTCGGTTCATCCACATTGTCTATGGAATCGAGTTCTACCGACGATCTACCTCTGTCCAGCTTGAAGAAGACGAAAAGCTCGAAAGCAAACACCAAAGTTAGTAAGAAAAGTAGAAATAATGCCAAGAAAAATAAGAAATCGGCAAATGCAAATGCAAATATGAAATTAGGATACAGCGGATATTCCGCCAACCCGACTCCGGCAGCCAGCAATATACTGAATGTCCGGAGTATATTCTCCGAGCAGGATTCTACCGAGGAAATTATCCACTCGGAGAGCAGGCGGGAAACTAGTCAGGTGATTCTATTTAATAAATATTCCAGTATAAATGTTTCTCGGAGTAAATTTGTTTAGGTACAGAATCTGTCTTGCGCTTATGAACTATGTTGGTCTGCATGTACAATTAATAATATATAATATTATTATACAAAATAGTATTATTTTAATTCTGGAACTGGATATAAAAAAACTCATCAATATTCTATTTTATTAAAGAAATAAAAGACGTGTGATACTTAAATTAGACGGACGCCGTGGCACAGTTGGTTAGACAGCCGACTGCGAAACTGGGATCGCGGGTTCGATTCCCGCCAGTTGCGAGAAAAAACTCCAAGAAAGTTTTTTTTTCTCAATTGGTCCGGGTGTTGTAGCCTATTTTTCATAACTTCCTTCCGGATCTTCTCTTTCCCACTTGCTGGTGAACCTCTAAATTACAAGCAAAATCCACAAACTTAGAACCAGTGGCCGGTTTCATCGCTTTCACAACATCTAATATTCTATTTACTCATTACATACCAGAAAATATAAGAAATATCAGTTTTCACTTTGTGGTATGACTTTTTTTGTATAAACCGGTCGACTTTAAACTCTAAACTAAAGAGGTTTAAATAAACATTGTGAATATTTTTTTTTTTATTGTAAAGAAATATTAGCGTTTTCACAATTTACCCAAATATTTAAATTTTGGTAGCAGTGGTAGTAATTAACTCACTATTGGAAAATGTTAATTAAGCTGGAGTAGAGTGAGGTTCGAACCCCGCAACACTAACCACAGGATCACAGCCCGATTCAAAGTTACGTTAGTTTGTTTCGAAAGGTGTGTATAATATTGTAATTTTACCGAGTTACATAATGTTTAAAAAATCTGCTGTCTTTAAGTATTATTAAGATGGGTTTGTTCAATTTCTTATACAGTAGAGTCTCGATTATCCGACCTAAACCGGCCGCGGCAAGGTCGGATAAGCAAAAAGGTCGAAGAACACGGAAAATGATAAAAACGACATTGAAAATGTGTTGCATAATTTTATTTGCACATCGAAAACTTTTCAAATACGTACATGTAACATAAACAAACAAGGAAACAATGGGCGACACGTCCTCTCAGCGAAAGAGCTACGTAAGCACTGAGGACTGTCGCGCGAATATAATGCGCGCAGTCGGGTAAAGGAAAGGGGCATTGCCCCGGTAGGTCGGATAACCGAGACTACTGAGCTGTAAATCTGTACCTCGGAGGCAGACGGATGCAAATCCGGAATTTGATGAAATGTCATTTTGATTTTCGTATCCAGTTTATGATCATGTCCATTGATTTTGAAGAAATGTAAGTATTATAATGAAAGAATAAATGTATCAAGACACTGAAAATACAAATTAATGCTATAAATAATTAGAAACCACTTAGAGAAAGTACATTATTTAGGATTTTTTTGAACATTTTTAGCATTAGGATTTGCATCCGTCTACCTCTGAGGTACAGGTATTAATTTCTCATAATTTCTGTTTTTACTTCCAAATTATAATATGTATGTTTTACATTTCAACACTCTGATCTCACTGTGTAGTTAGATTCCCCCAAAAGTCACTTTCGTTCAATGTTAAGGAGTCTGTTCTCTACAACAATTATGTATTTCATAACCAAATCGCGACTTTAAAACAACAAGGGTTCAAGTCATCAGCCATATAAGCAAAGTTATAGCCCTCCAAAATTAAAAAAAAAGTTCTTTCTAGAAAATATTTCAAAGATTTTTTATCCCCAATTTTTCATTTGTATTAAATGATTATATAAATACATTATATAATGTCCCAAGAGGCAAAATTAGCAGTTCACAACGGAGTCCCGGTCCCGACCCTGATGTATGAGAGCAAAGTATGGACTTGGAAAAACAGGGATGAAAGTAGGCTGAATGATGTCGAAATGCGATCTCTCAGGCGAATGTGTGGTAAAACTATGCACGATAGATGCACAAATGTTAAGATCAGTACATTATGTAAGGCTGAGACAAGCGTTATCGACAAAATCAAAAAAGGAGCTTTGCGCTGGTTTGGACATGTAGAGCGAATGGACAGCGAAAGAACAGCTAAGAATATTTACGATGCTAATGTTGATGGATGCAGAAACAGAGGAAGACCGAGAAAGACATGGCATGACCAAATCCAACAAATACTTGAAGATGGACATGTCAAAAGTCGGAATAATCGGCGCTTTATGTATGAATGCAGAGTAACCCAGATCTGTATGCAAAGATAAATTGATGTGGCATTCTATCCTCTCTGCCTACCCTTACGAGGAAACGGCGTGATGTTTTGTTGTTGTTGTTGTGTTAAATAATGTATGCTGTCATAGTAATTTTTTTAGTAATTAATTCATGATTTTACACTAAGAACTTTGTTGCTCTGAGATTTGTATTATTTTGGAACGAGGGCCTAACATCGCTTTGAATTGTGTTGTTTCAAATTTTGGACCACTTTGTGTGTGGGGAGAGTAAAGTAAATACATATACAATCCATGAATTATGAGCAGTTTTTTTTAATTGTGTCGATACTTTTTAAGTGTGAGGGTAATAAAACAGCATAATTGATCACTGGGTTGATTTATAAAAATATTTTATTAAAATAATATAAAATTTTTAAAAAATATATGTGTTTTGAAAATTACTGTGAATGTCGTCGACTTCTTGGACTTCCGAATGTCCGAGAATAGACTTTTTCATTGAATTTTTTTTTTAATTGGGGATATTTTTATAATAGGTCAAGTACGCAAAAAGCGATTATACTGTTTTTATTTTGAGGAACACATGAATCATTCCAAGTTCGCTCGGTTTGAAAATAAATTAAATGTAAGCAAAATGACAATCAGGTGAAGTAAACATCAATAGCTGGGAAAAATTAGTTCCCGAAACAAAATCCAAAATAAATGTTTTTTTAAAAAAACTTCTTGTAGATAAAACTGTTCTTAATACGTTTCCATAGATGAAAGAATGAAACAATTAAAATCATTCTATTTCCTTACGCAAAACTAATAACATATGTTAAAAAGTAGCACAAATGATAGAAATAGAGAAACGTAGATATTATACGGGCTGTTACGAGTGACAGTTTTATTCAGATAACGAGATTCTATGTGTATAGCTTGGAACTTTGTTGCCCGGAAATAGTATGTTGGATGTCTTGAATTATTAGAGTGTTCAGTCGTCAGTTGACACCGTGTTGCATTCGTGTCAGCTAAATTAGACATTTTACAGACTTAAAATTTTCACACATCGTAGAGTGTTAATAATAAAAGCTTTTTGCATTAAAATGTGAAAAAGTTAAAAAATGTTTGTCGTGAACCCTCGTTGTTTTGAAGTCGCGAAATGATGAACATGCACGTCTATACGTGCATTCTCTATAGAATGTCTCCATTTTGTTTAAAGGACAGTGAAATATGCTTGAAACGTTAAATGTTTACTGTTGCGAGCGATGGCGATTTCAAACAATTGTAATGTGATCTCAGTCAATCTGAAGATAAATGATCTATAATTTTTATTTGTCTTCAGTTTCTATGTTTTTGCATGGTTCTACCCTCTAAGATCTACTGACATTTTGCTATCAAACTTTTTCATATTCCTTTATCTTTCATCATTTTGAATGGACAAACTGTGTTACAAGTTTATTTTTTATCTTCTTTTTTATTTAATTACAATATTATTTAGGAGGATCTAACCACAGAACGGAAAACCCAGTGCTGATAAAATAAAAACAGGTAGGTATTTTGAATCTAGACATTTAAGACAGTTTTTTACACTCGAGTGTTTTATTATTTATTGGTAGTATCGAGTGGGCCTCATATTCAGGGTTATTTGTTTTATTTTAGGCACAGTACAACGACCGAGATCAAGCCGATGAACTGATAAGAATTGTGGAGGAAGATCGTATGGAATTATTCGCTACCGATGATAAAGACACATTTATAATTAGTCTCAATAGCGACATGGATCCCGACAGATTAAAACAGCTTCTCAGCGACGGGACGCTGAGTATCCATGTCGATGACGGTGAAAAAAACGCCATATTTTGTAATGACATAAACAGAACCGTAGATAACGCCTCTTTCCTACCCATTCAGTGCACTAAAGACGATAACATAATTTTGAATAACGCTTTGATCGAGGGTTCCCAAACAAATGACATTTTAATATTTGTCGAAGATGCGACTTTTGATAATGATTGCGAAACCGTGCAATCCGGCAGTATTACGCTCGAGCGAGATCAACAACTCGAGGAAGTTATCGACGACAATAATAAGGACAACAGTATTGACACTTCCGCGGCGCAAGTTGATCGCGAGGTTGAAACTTCAAAAGAAAGAAGTGTAAAAGATCCGGTGCAAAAGAAGATTTTTACATGCGAGAAATGTAAAAAAATATTTATGAAGAGAGATAATTACACGTCGCATCTTTGTAAGTCTTATAGAACTCGAGAATTTACATTTTTTTACATTTTTTTTTTTTTGCACCACAACAAGCCAGGAGGCCTAATTACAGTAGTGAATTACATCACAGAGCACCCAGGCTTAAGAAAAATCACGTTTTAATTTTTGTGTTCTCACCGGGAATCGAACCCGGAACCTTCCGTGCGTGAATCAAGCGTCTTGACCACTACACCACGGAGGCCGCCAATGTGTTTTAGTATGTCTAAATGTTGATCGATGCCTCTTTTTTGCGACAACTTTAGATCTTAATTACTCCTTAGAGAGAGTAAATCCAGCCCATCTACAAACATTTGGACGTATTCAAAACATTGTTGATTAAACTAACTGGTATAAAAATTGGAAAAGTGTTTTCAGGCGTCGCCCAGTAGGTGAAATAATTCAGTCAGATTAATCTCACCCACATTGATAAAGGTTTCAACCCTTTTTTTCCACAAAAGTCAACAGATGAAAGAGTTGAAGAAATGCGGATGTTTAAACATAGGCAGAATGGTGAATGTTACACAGTGTTTAAAGTGACCACAGAAACCAGCCAATGACAAGTCATAAGCCCTGTAAATGCCTAGACTTTCATATTCCCTTCTCAAAAATGTTTACCCTCTCCGTTGCACCAAATTGATATAACTGTTTACCCTACTTATTGAATTATTTTTTTAGCCATAAACATGATATTGTCTCTGTAAAAGTAAAAGTTACCAAGTATCATGTAGCAACTTTACAGGAGAGCCAATTGAAGACTTTTTTTTCGATTAATTAAAATATCTCATACAAACATATTTTGTATTTTGGTGTGTTCCTATATATGAGGTTCCGGTGTAATTTATATTTTTTTAACGTATTAAGTATCAATTACCTATAGTCCTTTAAATCTGCCTTGATTAAAATGACAGCTGGCAAACTAATGTCACTAGTGATGGGAAATTACTGATCATGTACCGATCAAATAGATTTTATCAGTTTTTTCATGCAAACATGAAACTCTGTTTCTGAAAATTGGTATAAAAATGCAAAAACAAGCTAAGTGTGTTTAAGACGATTATTCACCAAAAAATAAGACATTTATACTTTTTTTCATGAACAACATAAAATTAATTATTTTTTTATTCAATCATAAATTGATCAATTTGTCCCATCTCTAACACTTTTGCAAAATTATGTAACCCTGTAAGAATGTCGTTAATAATTAGGTTTATTTCAGTTTTTATTTTATTTTAAAGCTGATTTTATGTATTTATGTTGATTTATATGTCAAGCATTGTGTTAAAAAAATAAATTAATATGTCAGATACGAATGATTTGTCGTGTGTCAATATAAATCACTCCTTAGACGTCACTACAAAGTTATGTCATCACTTTCGCTGACAACTGTCAATCTAATCAAGCTATATTTTAAGGACGATAATAATATTTTTCCAGCTACCCATAACCTCCGGAAAAAAAAACACGTTTGTGAAACTTGCGGAGATGGCTTTTCTTGGAGATCTAGTCTCGTGCGACACACGGCTGCCAAACACCACCCGCCCACTCAGTGTACCCTGTGTGATGTCCTCCTGGCACATCCCTCGAAGGTTTCAAACATATTCACTATCTTATTCATTCATGTATTTAATCTTATACTTCCAAGAGTCATATCAGTATAATACTAAAAAATATTTTGCTGTGTGTTGAAACTAAAATGTATTCTAGTTTCACCTCATGGTGTTATTTATTCATTCAAAATTTCTCTCGTTTACATATTTTGGAAGAGCGTATTGAGCTCTCGAGGACAAAACTATTTTCAAGAAAGGAGTTAAGGACTGGATTTTACTTAGTGGGAGGGATTTGAGTAGGAAACTCCTTAATGATTTTCGAATGTTTGAGTTTACTGTTTACCATATTGATGTGCCATATATATGTATTTAAAAAAAAAATATTTTTTATATTTCTGATCCTATTTTTTTATTTTTTATTTAGTCTTAAAATAGTACAAACATAATAGTTGAATGTCCTAATATTAACTTATATCTAATTATAATTAAAACATATAGGTACTAATTATTAATATTTCTAAACAATATACGTACACTTCTATAAAGCCAACTCGAATAAGATTACTTTTGAAAAACTAACTTATCTGGTAAACACATATTTTTTTAACTTACATTTAAATGAAATAATATTTTTTTGTTGTCTTATTTCTAATGGTATTTCCTTATAGTATAACTGTACAGCTCGGTCCACCAACGAGTTCTGTGTATTTGTCTTCTTACAAAATGGCAGCCTTACTTCATTTTTATTTATTGTTTTATATCCACGTTCACATTGATTAAAAAAAAACCTTTTAGTCAACTCTTTTGAGGCATAACCATCTGTCGTGATATACTCATGTTTCTGTGTCAACTAATTGCTAGTCCCATCTCAACACAGGACTTTTAGTTCCATGGAGTTGGGACTTATGTCTCAAATAATGTACAATAAACTTATGTATGTAAATAAATAAATAAAACTAAATAAATATTCATGAATTTATTATGGCTTTTTAGGCTGTGCCCGTGTTCAGCCATATATATTAATTAACAATAAAAAGTACATAGTAAAATTAATTCAATTATAATAACATGTGTTTGCACTTGTGCGACACTGCGACAGTGACTAGTGACTACCCAAAATCTATCTATCTTCGGATATTTTTATCTGTTATGTTATTCATAGTGTTGAAATGCTTTATCTGTTTAGTTTTTAATTGTTTACTTTTTAGCACAAACACTTTACAAATTTACTATTATGCTCAATGTTTGTTTTTGTAAATTTATTGATAATTTTAAGGTGCCAGAATTTCACTCGTCCATGCACTTTGTAGCTGCAAGACGATTAGTAATCTAGCTTCAATAGGTAAATGTTATCAACTATCAAATATCATAATTTAGTAAATGAGGTCTAGAATTCCAACCGTCCATGCGCTCAGTAGCTGCAAGACTTGTTGTGTAATCTAACTTCTATTTTTATAAATTTGTTTTTTATTTAATTTTTTTAAATATCACTAAATCTCTAAACTTTATTGTCAAATAAAAAAATGCAAATAGGGGCTAGATTTCTTATTGTCTATGCGCTCTGTAGCTGCAAGACGTGCTGTAATCTGGCTCCTGTATATCATAATTGGAGACGAGGAACAAGGATCCCAACCGTCCATGCGCTCTGTAGCTGCAAGACGTGGTGGGATATTTATTTATTGTACAGCGCCCTTGAAGTGATTTTCACAAAAACGGCGCTATACAAATTATCCAAATATATATATATATGTGATGCAGTAGAATAACAATCCAGTAAAACAAAGTATAAATAATAAATAATAAAATTCCAAAGAAGACAACATAAAAAAAAAAAATTAAAATTAGTTTATTAATTAATTATTATTATTAAAACCTATTCTAGTGTAGTTGTCGGCCTCGTGATGTAATAGTCAACGCATTTGCCTACCATGCAAGAGGTCTCGGGTTCGATTCCCGACATGGTTGATATGAAATATTTATTTTAAAGAGTGTTTTTTTTTTTTAAAGGAATAACCCGCTAAGCCTCTTTTAGAGGCTTGTCAGCAGGTGGGAAATAGGATATGGAAGGAAATTATGAAAAATATACCACAACACCCAGACCAATTGAGAAAAAATCTTTCTTGGATTTATTTCTTGCAACTGGCGGGAATCGAACCCGCGGCGCTAGTTATACAGTTAACTGTCTTACCAACTGCGCCACGGCGCCTGCCAAATTTTACACTATAATATTTCATAGTCCCTGGGCTGGTACCTGAAGAGTAAGACTGATCATCTTATCTTCATGTAACAAAAATGATCAAGAAACACTGCAATTGGTGTACCGTGCAGTGCCCCATTCACCATTTATTTCGTTTTTCTAAACTTGTAGCTGTCAAAACACATTAAAAAAAAATTGCAGTTAAAATTCTTGGTTTCTATATTTTGGCTGTAATGTTAGCAGACACTTTTTTTCTCATAGGATCCACTCAGCGGACACCTTAGAGTAATAACCTAATAGAGTCGCCCACAGGGAGAAAAAACATTCTATGATTATTGACCACGAAGTTAGCTACAGATAACAGCAATACAGCGGGACGTAGCTACTTGGATTGAGAATTGCGAGCGCAAACTGAAACCGTCCATTACACGTTTGTTGTTAAACTAAAAACCAAACCAAAAATTTGGAATGCTTTTGTTCTATGCTATTCCATATAGAGCTTAAGGGCTTCTCTAGAGAATTATTACTCTGAGGCGGACACTTTTTTCTCATAGCATCTACTCATACGTACACGTATTATAATTTCACATCTGATTAGACCGTACTTGATAGTTTGAAGTAGATCTTATTTGACTAACATACCTGAACACTTTTGTTGCTGACCAGTTTCCCATAGGCTATAGCCATTTACATCAATGCCTTTTAGATCGACAGCTGTAGCTGGTAAAACCGTGAACGTGTTAAAAATTTATATTATAATATGTGTATAGTTTTTTCTGTTTTAATATATTTATAACCAAGTGCTTTGGGTGTACACATTTGGTTTAATGCAGCATTAAACATTAAACAACTTAGGCAAACTTAATAATGATATTATTATAATTTTCATTTCAGGTAAACGAGCATATGAAAAATGTGCATTTCAAAGAAAAGACTCACCTTTGTACCTATCCTGACTGCGGAAGAAAATTCTTCAAGAAATATAACCTCACTTTACACATTCGGTAAATATTTTTCTGCTCTTTAGTTTAATTATTTTATTTATTCATAAAAAAAAAACTAAAATACGATACGGTGAAACCTCCATCTATCATTTTCAATGGGATCTATTGAAATAAACTATGAATGCGGGAATAAAAGGTTAATATGGAAGGAGATTTGATTGGGTAAAGATACTGAACTCCCTATCAGCATTTGCAGGTTAAAATTCTAAAAAGGATACAAGTTACAAAAGGAAATAAATGCATAAAATTAGTAAGCTAAACAGAATTTTAAAAAATGTTTATTGCATTGGAAATAATATTTTATCGATATTTGTTTTTTGGCTATTTTATTTCCGTAAGTCAACTTTTTACAAGTTTACGAAATGAAAATATACGCACTGCGAGTATCTTCAGTCGGGAGCCGCCCGTGATCCAGGCTATTTATTTTTGTTCTAATTGAATTTTTTCTATACGTATATCCAGAAAGTAAGTTCTGTTTGTGTTTCTTGCCATCGCAGCGCTGCGATCGTAGTTTCGCACATGCGTGTTACTTACCCTGACCTATAAAAAAAGAATTGACGCCATTATAAGTTAGCTGACGGTTGCGTACGCTTCATCATGCTTGTTTTAAATGCCTAGTAAAAATGAGAATCCTAGCGCTTGTGAGATGAGGTCTGTAATTTGTTTCCTTAATGTGAAGAACATTAAACCAGTCCACATTCATAAACAGATCTGTTAGTTGTACATAGAACATGTGATAAGTGATTCAATGGTAAGAAGATGGATGAGACGGTTCAATTAAAGTTGTTAAAATTTGCACGACAGCGAACAAAGTGGGTGTCCCCTTTTATGAAGATGACAAATGCCTACAAAATGGTAGGAGTTATGTAGAAAAATAGTTCGAGGTCTAAACATTTGTTGGCAGTTTTATTTTAACCTGTCTTACAGAACTTACTTTCTGAATATACCTCGTACAAAATCTCATTCTAAAAACATCAAATATCGTAAATTTTCCGAAACTGTATTATTGAATTTTATTATTCTCTTTCTATACGTCCATACAATCGTTCTTTCCAAATATTTCTATAAAAAAATCATAGTTACTTCAAGTTCAATGTAAAAATATGGTGTTTTTGTGAAAACTGCAATTGTCCACATCAATTTGTATGAATTAACAAAAATATCCTTTAATTAGCATTTCTATCACTATGTAGCGCCATTATCACCCATCGTTTGATAGTTCAAAGGTGTTCTAGATATTCTTTTATTTAGGTTTATAGCATGTTAACTAACTACTGTACAAGCTTTTGAAAAACTGCTATTTTTTATTTCAACTATTCATATTAATTTTTGTTTTGTTTAGTTTGCACTACGAGCCACGAAGGTCCAAATAGTGTTTAAAAACAGCAAATGTCACGCTAACATTTTAATTAATATTTAAATATTCACAAATACAATATTTATAAAAAATTTCATTTCTATGCAGTGCACTTAAAGTATATCTATGATTTTATTTTGTTAAAATACCTGAAAACAACAGTAAAATCTTGGTATTCAGTTTAAACACTCCCCTGAAAAATTGTTGGTTCGTGACATTTGAGATTTTTAAAACAAGGTCTTCACTTTCGCAAACATTGCACAAAATAGACTGCGATCAAAAAGTTGAAATATTTTATTACACTTTTAGGAGTCACACCAAAGAACAATTGTACGCCTGCAGTTTTTGTGACTCGACATTTGGACACAACTGTCACAAGAAGCGCCACGAACGTGTACATTTTTCCCTTCCATCTAAATGCCGCAGGTGAGCTTCGACATTTATACTAGCCATTTAATTCTGTTAGGCATTACTGAGACAGTATTTAGCGAGTCACCAGATTTTTTTACTATTGAAAATATAAAACCTAATTTAATATTACAACAGAGATGAAGAGCGTTTTAAAGAAAAGAAAGTCTAGGCATTTATAGAGCTTATTTCCTTCTCAAAAATTTTCTCCATCTCTCTTACAATATCCTACAATTACTTTTATCATACCCCTGTCCGTGCCCTAGGGTGCATATAGCACTTCATTAGCACACTTTATGCAGCGTAATCGGTCCTCTGTCTAATAAAGTTAAGGTGATCATCCTAACGCTCCAGGTGCCAGTCCAGAAACATGAAATATTGCACTGTAGAACCACTCTATTCAATATTTCATGCCAACCTTCCCAGGGGTTTTATTTATTGTGGATAACTTATATAGCGCCATTTTCGTAATAAAATACCTCAAGGGCGCTTTACATGGTGATTCTATTGTTAAGTTAATTTAATTGAAGCTTTTAAATTTGTAATTTAATTAAAATAATTTATTTTGTTGTCACGTGCTACGGATTTATTCAAATGATTTAGGGGTGGTATTCTGAATCTTCTCTACCCCCTAGAGAGTGGTTAATTTGGGGATTTTATTTTTTAAATACGACGACACTTTGCTTCATCTAATGGCCACACAGATGATTAAACGTCAAAAAAAAATGTATAAAACTGTTTAAAAAATTGATAAAAAACAAATGCGGTTTGGTCAATTTAACCTTATTAAGTGTTTTGGGTAATTTAAGGTCGCAATAATGAAAATCATCATGTTCGATTTGACGTGTTTGTATTTATTTGACTTTTAATCTTCAGCGTAGCCAGATATGAAGCAAAGTTTAAACGCATGCAAAAAATAAAAATCCGTAAATTAATCACTTTCTAGGGGGTAGAGAAGGTTCAGAATACCACCCCTGGTACCTCAAGTATGGTAGGCGAACGCGCTAACCGCTACACTACGCTGCGGATTAATCTCCACTTGATTTCCTTATTTGGGACTTTTACGCAAGGGCAGCTATCGAGTCGTGTTCTGGTTCCGTTTCACACACAGAACTGTATTCTTGTATTAAAATTTTTCAACTGATTATTACAGATGTTTTTATCTAATCTATTTTAATATAAATATTGTTTCTTATTACAGAGTTGCCCGAATCAAGCCCCCCTCACTGTCAGATGACTCCAAAAATATTAATAACAATGTACCCAGCGTATAATAACTCTATGTGATGTAATTTTTAGTTCAATTTGATCTTATTTATGTTTTTAAGACTGAATGTATTTTGTTAACTTTGTTTATCACCATAAAAAAAATATTTGATTGAATATTGTTATTTTTGTGTTTTATCAAAATTTTTAAAGAATGCTTCCCTCTATTAAGGGGTTAAATACAGCCAGGAGGCCCGAAAATAGCGATTTTACAAGAATTTTTCCTGAGAAGACTTTAAAATTTATTATGTAAAAATTTGTACAGATATTATGGTAACTATGAACTATATTTCAACATTTTTTATTTGTGAAAACAATAATTTTGAAAGCTGCTATAGCTGATCTCCAGGAGCTCCTCAAAAAAGGCCCCTTGCGGCGACCACGATATCTTTGGACTGGATTATCTAAAATAAAAAACCAAATGGATTTCATTAAAGTAATGTATAATTTTGTAATTAATCTAAAGAAAAAGCAAAATATTTTCTTTTGACAAAATGGCGGCTTCTCAAAAAAAAAAGATTTTCCACCAAAATTTTGGCATTAAATTGTTTATAAAAAAAGAAATATTCATCAATGAGAAAAAACCTTCGATAAATTACTTAAAGATATACTTAAAAAGCTTGTGTTAAAATTTGAGACTGATCGGTTCAGCTGTTTCCAAGAAATCTTGGTCACCGACTTTAAAAACACAGCTTTGAGAAAAACTTGTTTAAAGTTTCAAAAGGGCTTTACATAAAGTAAAAAAAAATTCAACTTACATCGAGTCGTCTATTCCAGTGCCATATAATACACCCTCCACCCCTTCGGCAGCTTCTAATAACTCGAGTTGGTGTTATCTGTGGACCATTCTTCCCTCTCGTGCGCTCTAAATAGGCAGGTAAATAAAAGGAACGGAATCCGGGTAAGCGCTGCCGCTCCAGCCTCCTATCTTCAAACGCTCTGACACGTCTTTACAAATACGCATGTAACTTCGAAAATAATCGCCGGATTGACTTGAAATTTTCTGTGTGGGTACTTAAATATATTATGTACATTACAAAAATAAAATAATAAAAAATAGATTTATCAAAAATTCTAACTGTCGCCTTAAATATTTTGGCTCGATAAGCACAGCCCCTTATTAAAAACATTCCACAAAAGAAATGTGCCACGATAAACAACAAATCACATTTTTTTTTTAATTGTCATCATCATCCCCTTTCCACAGCCAGTATAGGGCACTCCATTGGTAAACCAAAAGCGGCGTAGTTTGATTGTCTGTTACATGAAGGTAAGGTGATCAGTCCGACGCTTGAGATGCGGAATAATGAAATATTGGAGTTCAAAAAACCTTATAAACCAATATTTCACGTCCACCCTTCCAGGAATCGAACCCAGGCCCTCGAGAATCTTAGTCGAACATGTCAACACTACACAATGAGGTGGACTTATCTCTGCTCGATTTACTTAGGATTTTAACCAGAGAGCAGCCATCAGGATCTATTGCACAAACAGAACTGTATTCTTTATCTCCCTGGACACCGAGAAATAAAAAAAAAACATCACACTCTATTTTGGGCAAATAATTGGTTCTAAACTAACCTAGAATTATCAGATAAATAATGTCAAATAAATGGTTGCCCCAATGATAAAGTTCAACGCTATGAAAAATTCGATAAAAATGTTTTTTTTTAATTTAGAGCATTTAATGAGAAAGTTCAGTGATTGACCAAATTTATTTTTTTTATTGGCTTTTTTCCCCCGTAACTGGGGTGTTCTAGCCAGTGTCAAATTTGAGATTGACTTATTTAAATATTTACACATGTGTTAGTACTATACATACAAGTTTTTGTATTAGTATTTAATATTACATAAACTTTACATAATATATAACTTATTTACAACTTAATACCATTTATAACTACATATTTACATAAAAATTTTAATATATGTTTATTGGGTGGGGACAAAAGAGTTAAAATATTAGTAGGGAATGGGACGCTGATTTTGGAGAGGTCAGATAGGAACTCAGGATAACAATCATTTATGGGGTATCCAAAGAAAATATGATTTAGATCTTCTTCCTCAAGCTGACATTTGCACATGGCAGAGTCCCGGACATGGATTCTAAACAAATGAGAACTATTACAACAATGTCCAATGCGCATTCTGTCAAGATGTCTCAAATTTGTTCAGAATCACTTTGGAGAACCAAGGCTTTTCTGTTACATTTGGTTTCAATTGGAAAAGGTGTCTTCCCTTGGCTTGGGAGGAGGCTACCCAATATTCTTGCCTATATTTTTTATTTGTTAATGACCATTAAATTAAGTCAAAAATATTTTTTATATGTACTTATTGTATTATCAGCACTATTATTTTTTTAATGTTTTGTATTTCTGAAATTAATCCGCGTGTGATGTCTCAACTTCTTTTCTGCTTTTTCTCTGTTTGTTTTGCCGATAGGTCCGTTGACATTAAGCAAACCGGATATCTTCCACAACTCTCTTATCATTGATTGATTCGTATAAACTAGTGACGTTGTTCAAAATAGTTCTAAAAATTTTTTTTGTACATCTTCAAGAAACTTTGCCGTACAATTTAATGCTCTAATTTTTACCGCGCGTAAGAAAACATTTGTTATATCCAATTTCCTATCGGGCTGAAGGTTTTCATTGTATGGCTAAGTTTCGCTAAAATGTATGAAAAAAATCATAAAAATTAACTACTTCAAATGACTTCACAAGTTGTCCTTAATCAACCAATGATGAAGTATTTTGATAGATTTCCGGTTTCTTATAACATTTTATAAAGAAATAGATTTTTCAAACTTTGAAACTGGTAAAAACTTTTTGTTCAGTATTGTGCATGCTATACTTTATTTTTCTGTGGTTTTTCATAGATAAAAAAAAGATAAGCTGTCACTTTGACTTTGACAGCTATATTTTTATTATTGTTTATCCTTTTACTTGCGAAATATTAGATAACATAAGATAGTATTGTTGATAAGGTTAACTTGTTTATCAGCGTATAACTTGGACTAGAATATTACTCGAGATTATTTCCGTACGAATGAGAGTGATTTTAATAATAAATAGTAATTATTTTTGATTAATTACTTTTGAAGATGTGTATTTTATTTATTCATACTGGGGGCCCCACAGCCGGTGGTTATAGGTTAATATTGGCTAGCAATAGGGATGAATATCTCAATAGGCCAGCGAAGAAGGCTGCCGCATGGCAAGAAGATGAATCTGTTATAGGGGGTAAGTTCATTGCTTTTATTTTACTTCACTTTATAATTCCGTGATTTGTCACTGTTTTTTTTATTATTTTAAAATGATATAAAAAGTGAGTGTAAAGTCTAAACAATAAATCTATTTTAGGCACCATTGACATTGTTGTAGAAGAGATTTTTTTCCCAAACATTTTTATAACACTAAATATATTAAATAATTGCGAAGGTTTTCACGGTCGCTGTTATAGATATGTTTCTTTTTTGGGTGATACCGTGTGTGTTGGATTTGTTCCGACGTTTCGGCTATTATTTGCAATTGATTGAATAAAATTATTTTTATTATATATACTTACTGATTTGTAACAAAACATAGTGAAAACGTAGTTAAATTAATTAATAAATACTCTATATTTTTGCAACAGAGAGGGATAACATTTTTTTAAGAAAGAAATATGGAAGTCTAGGCATTTACAAGGCTTATGACTTGTTATTGTATATTGTTATTATGCATATCTGCAAATTCAATTGATTGGTTGGTCTAAGTTATCACTTTAGACCCTGTGTAACATTTACCATTCTGGCTTTGTTTTAACATCCACATTACTTCTCATAAGACAATGGATAGAAGAATTGAAGGAATGCGAATGCTCAAACTTAGACAAAATGGCGAATGTTACGCAGCATAAAAAACGATAACTTAAACTAGGCAATGACAGAGCATAAGCTCTGTAAATGCCAAGATGTCCATATCCTCTTTTCAGAAATGTTCTTCACCTCTGTTTTGGTTTGTATCCAGGAGTTAATATTTTTCCATAATTTTATTCATCATCATATATCATTGGTGTTTAGTAGAAAGGGTGAATAAACCTATTTTACAGTAGAAGCATTCCAAATTTTTCGATTACTTTTTGAGCTGCCTAGTGCTAAAATAAAAAATGTGTTTATTTTATTTGTCTTCTTCTTTTTTTGTGGCTCTTTTCACCCCACTACTGGGGTGTTCTAGCCAGTGTCGTGTTTTGTTTTGTTTTTTTAAAACGATATTTACAATTTTTATATTAGTAATTTATACATAACCAACTAGAAACCTCAGACAAAACTTACTCTTTCATACCGATAACCATAGAACTAACTATGGTTTTCATTCCCCTATGCCCAGAATTCTTAGGTCTGCCAACAAACATACATTGATTTCTTTGATAACAAGTTGTCTTCTTTCATATGATCACTGAATCAAAAATGAAAAATAAGTGGTTAAAAACAAAAATGTTATACATTTATTTTATTAAATGACAATGAATTAATTGTAGGTAGGGACATGGAGCCGGGAAGGGAGGGGGGCACATGGCTGGCTGCAAGTCCCTGTCGCAAGCGCGTCGCCGCACTTCTCAACCTCCCGGGAATGGACACTCCCGCCAATGCACGAGGTTAGTCGTTACGTCAGAAAGTTTAGTGCCAGAGTGTCGAAGCGAGAGAATTCCGATCAGAATAAAGTGAGATATTGGTCTAAAACACAACTTCCATTCCTTTTTCCTTTGGAAGTTTTCTTGAACGTATCGTAACGTAAAGTATTCCGTCATTGAAAAAGAGGAAACATACATTAAAAATATATATATATTGTTTTTAAGTACGTTTTATCAGAAATAAGGGTTTTTTTGCCATTCAGCACCAGTGCGTTTGTAAGTAAATTTAAAAAATAAAATTCAAATAAATATAAGGTAATAAATTATTAAATTCTTCTTACATAAATAATGACTATAATATATTTTTTGAAGTTTTATTCCACTTTAGGTAGATGGACTTGATTTGATGAGTTTCCCAGATATTTTTGGAATTTTGTGAAATTTCATTATTTGGCCAGAAAAAACGGTAGTCAAATAACCATATATGGACAAAATTATCCATTACACATGGTATGTTGCCAACTGAATACAGTTAGCATTTATTTATTCATATTGTTTCTCTTACAAACTATAATTAATGATAACAATAATGTGACCTCACTGGGGTTACCCGTGCCGAGGACACTTAACAATATACTTTTAAAAAATATTTTTACATTTGAGAATAAACAAAAAAGACTAACTTAATAAACAGAGATAATTAACAAAATGTTCAGACAGTTTTAAACACTTCGTATTTATGTTTATAATTAATTTATGTACATCTATATTATTTATGTTACAAAACGCACAATGAAAGAACAAAAACCTAACATAAGCTATACACTTGTGGGGCAGTTGATTCAATATTGGTTTGGGCAAATGAGACAATCCATTTTTACTATTGATGTTTGAACGGTATGTTGCCCAATGGCAACTGTAGCATTTAAGGGTTGATAAAAAAAATGCTGGTCGGCCTCGTGGTGAGCCTCGTGGTCAGCCCGATTGCCTCCCATGCAAGAGGTCTCAGATTTGATTCCCGGCGTGGTTGACATGCTATATATTTATTTTAAAAGGTGTTTTTACATTATAATATTTCATAGATCCTGCACTGGCACCTGAAGCGTAAGACTGATCATCTTACCTCCATGTAACAAAAATGGTCAACATATTCGCGATTGGTACGCCAATGCAGTGCCCTGTGCACCATTTTCGGAACTCAAGAGTTTTCAACTGCAAGTTTTAATATGTTTCAGGCTTGGTTCCAAATTCAAAAAATAAAATGTTAACATAATTACTTATTTTATTTGTTTATTCATAATCAATATATTTTTATAGGAAGAGGTTCAATTGTCACCAACTTTGTACTGGGAAATAAATCAACTGAAGAATATTTGGAAGAGTTTCATAATAATGGGCAAGAGTACACAGCATTTAATTTAGTCACAATACAAATTAAGTAAGTTAAATTTATTTGTGAATAAACATCTTTTGTAAAAGGCACTTAAGGCTGTACTGACTACAGCCTTAAAGGGTGTTAAAATTAATAATATAATAAAATATTACCTAATTATTGCTCATTGCATTTAAAAAAAATTGAGATAATAATGTCGAATAAGTTCAATAAAATGGAATATTCAGAACTAAAAAAATTTGGCTCCCTGTCTAATAAATTGTGGGAAATAAATATAGTCACTGCTAGAAGAAAAACAGTCAAAATGCCACGATTGCTGCAACGAACTCATTTTTGTCAGTTCAAGAAGGGAGTTTTAAAAAACTATAATGTAGATATTTTGTTTCTTATTTCCAGTAATTCTATGCAAAAATATAAATTATGTCAATCAAAAACTTATTTTATCAAATACTTGAAATAGTGTCCTACAAATAAGGTTTTTCTTTTTCTTTTTGAGACCATTCTTGCCGTGAACCCTTCATTTATTTGTTTCAGTGATTTGTCAAGTACGGTATACCATTATTCCAACCACGATGATTTGATGCGAATTTATGATGATTCTGGCGTAGTCGGCTTCAGTAACAGTTCTCCAGATCAGCCATTGAAAAAGGTGTTAGCGGGAAAACAGAAGTTCAAAGAGATTGTCAATCGCTGTAATTCCAAAAGCGGTTCGAAAGAAATGCTGATTAATGAATTACTGTCACTCCTGAAAAGCAAAGAACAGTGAGTTCTATTTTATATTACTGCCGCATTATTATTATATTTTTCATTAATATTTCATGTTTACTTCATTTGAACAAGGACTGTATTTCACTCCCTAGGGATTTATCAAGAAAAAAATATTTAGACATTGCCTAGTATGTAGGTGAAAACTTCGGTCAGATGAATTTCACCCGCCCCAATAAAGTAATAGTATATTGTTTACATAGGATTCATTGAATTACTTCTAAATGTCAATAAATTACAAATATAGTAAACAATTCTACAATCAATAAATTAAACTCAACAAATTAATAAATTCAAATCAACACAATTAAAATCAACTAACTAAAATCAATAAACATGAATCTATTGCCAGGCTGTCTTGTTCTGCAAATATTATTTGACTCTATGGTAGCTCTTTTCAAACAGCCTGGAAAAATGTGTGCTGGTGTTGAAGGCAATTCAATAAATATGGCGGTCGATCTCTACTAAATAAAAGATCTTTATAATAGTTGACTGTATACAATATTTATTTTAAAGCACAGTGCGCTCCGTGACGACCGCAGACTTCGAGAAAAAACGAAATAGAGAGAGATTATAGCCCTTGTGCTATCTTTATATCGTCGTTGTACATTAAATATGGGCCATGTGACTCGGAGCACATTCTGAGAAAATCGATAAAAACAATTTAAAAAAAAACTAAACCGAAAATAACACTCCTGTGTAAGGACGAAGTAGGAAAAATACAGTTTTTTTCAATAAAGTAATATATTTATTTAAAATATTAATTTTTCTATGCCAAAAAGTCGCATTTTGATGATTTTCTTAGAATGTGCTCAGAGTCAAATGGCCCATATTTGATGTGCAACGACAATATACTATGCTATTAGTACCCACCAGAGTAACAATACTCTGGTGTGGCACTCACAAAATCCATAAGAATTTAAATTAAGAACTATTAAAGAAAAACTTAACACAGCCCATGCTTAACAAAATCTTTAAAATTCTTCGTTGGCAAAGCCTGCATTTCAAGAGGTACCTTGTGTTTGAGGCAAAATAATAATTATTATTTTGCAGTCCACTAGTGGGCACAGCTAGTTTTATCTTTATTTCTTGTGTTAAACTTATGGAAATCTCTGTTCCGCTCAAAGTCACCAATATGTTTGTGAACGTGCATTAGATGTTTGTAAATATATTGTCAATATGTTAATATCTTTGAACTTATCTCTAAGTAACTCTTTGGGGTTCATGTTGTATATTGCTCGAACAGCCCTCTTCTGCAGCACAAAAACAGAGCCAGTATCTGCAGCATTTTTCCACAGCAGTGTACCGTAAGACATAATGCTGTGAAAGGTTTAGGCTTTTTAGCATTACAAAAATCAACATCTAATGAAGAAATATGGAATGGAATTATTTTTTTTATAGAAATACCTCAATAAGCCTCTATTTAAGAGGCTTGTTAGCAGGCGGGGAAGAGGATATGAAAAGAATCTGAAAAATACATCACAACACCCAGACCAATTAGGAAAAAATATTTCTTGGATTTCATATCTATGTGTATTGATTTTTACCTGTGTATTACCTATTATTACCTGTAATCTATCAATTAAATTGATTTATTTGAATTGAAATCTGCATTACTTTATGGGTTGTTTAAGCCATTATGTAATGCAGACTGTAAATATCAGGTAGAATAACATTGCGAATGACGAGTTAATTAATAGAAAGCAGATAGCTGCTAAACTGCCGATATTTATAGAAAAATATGTCCAGATTATCTACAGAAGCCATATTCAGCAAGCAAATTGCCTCATTAATTGGCAAATCCTGACATTCGTACGGCTTCTAGGTGCGTAAAACAGTGCATGAGATCCCGCTCTAGTAAAGTTATTGGGAACATATAAACGATCTCTTTCGGTATATTTGGATTAAAATATGTACTTCCAGAAATAAGCTTATAGAAATGTTTCCCTAAGAACGACGAGATTTGAGGGTGTTGTGATCCAGCATCTCTGCTAGAAATAATGATGGATTAAGATATAAGTAGCGCAAAAATCGCCTTTGAAACTTCTCTATTTCAAGGATCTGGTTTGAATATTAATAATATAATAATAATAATATATTCATATTTATAATATAAATTTGAATATTAAAATTGCAGACATCTCCCAGATGAAGAACTCGAGAGAAGAAAACCGCACGCTTCGAAAGCCTTGGCAGCCATCTTTGTCGACATTCCACAAATATCTTATGGTACCAGGTAAATAAACATGTCTCACAATGCCACAAAAATAAGTAACTTTCTGAACAAGCCAGCTCTAAATTTGTAAACTAACTTTTGTTAAAACATTGTGACCGGTTTCATAACTTTATCCTTACTGCTGATTTTGTATTAAAAGATTCAAAAGATTATTCCAAATTTATGGATTTAAGTATCACTCGTCATTTATTTCTATAATAACTATTGTTAGGTGTTTTAATATATTTTCTCCTTGATTGACTTGACGGTGATTCTTTTAACAGATTGCCAATAAATAAAAACATTTATCAATTTTTTATACTCAACTAAATTCAATTAAAAATGCACACATGAGAAGATGCATGGGCGTAGAGTAAGCAAAGTCTGTATGTAAAGTTAGATTGGGTGGCGTTCCTGCCTCTTTGCCTACCTCTTCATTTTCCCCAATAATATCAGCCAAAAAATTGCATATTAATTTCCTCTCATAATGTGGAAGCCATTTTGCGCCACTTATCGATACATCACTAGTATCTTCCATATACCATGTCATTTTGGTTCGATATTTACATCATAACTATTTATTATATGTGTTGAACTGAAATTGAATGCTTATTCAATCAATTATTTGCACTTTCATTTTCAGAACTCATACAATAATTTTAGTGGACGCGGGGGGCAAATTAGATTTCTACGAATGGACGATGGAACTCGGAAAAGAAGAATGGGCCGAAACACATATAGAAACAACTGTTTAATATTGGTATTTCCCAAAATCTACTTAATTTAAAACGGGTACAAGGCTGTCAATCTAAATGTTAAATATTGCAATAAATTTATGTTGTTTACAATATTGTGTTTTTACTTAGAATAAGATTAAATTAGATACACGTTTACATTAAATTAGATCCAAGAATTGTCAATAAATAATTTAAATGAAAGATACACATTCATTTCAGGCTAGGACAAATATACGCAATTTTTTTAATGCCTTCCAATATAATAACGTACATTGGGCAGAAACAAAAATAATATCTCGCATTTACACCGCTGAATGATTTATTTGTGTCTGTTGGCTTTGGGTTGATAAATCACAAATTCAGGACAAGTAATGACTTGTAATTGTATGTGATTTCAAACATGTCAAACATCAGTAATGTGTATGAAGTAATACTATAGATTGATACGCAATATTCATAATAATCTACCATGAAGGTAACAATAGTAAATAAAATAAAAAATTATGTTTTGGCAATTGTTTGAAAATTTAAATAAAAATTGAAGTAATATTTTCTCATCCAGTATTTGTCATTATTATATTATTTTATTTAAAAATTCCAGCATTAAGGGTCAGATATTAGTAACATCATTTTGCATCATTCCAACAGAAGCAATATTACTGGCGATTGAACTGTTAATTCTAAATGGATTGTCGGGTAAATATCTAGGAAGAAACCTAAATTGAAATTTTTATAATTCCATGAGAAATAAATGCCGGTTTTTATGTAAAAAAAACATGCAAAAATGCCTTTATTGTCCACGCTCTGTGTGCCTGTTAAGGACATTTGATTAAAAAATCCTTGCATAATCTTATAAGATAAAAATACAATGAAAGCATCCACCCCTTTCCCGAAACTGTTCATAAAGACTTGAGTCTTTCTTCAGTTTCGCATATCAATATCAATTTTTTTTTTTTTTTAAACTAATTAAGCGAAAATTTAATATTTCTTTACAATCAAACCGCGAAAATAACAAAACAAATAAACTTTAAAAACTTTCATTGTACCCCTCACTGCAGTTTTGTCAGTTTGTGATCAATCAAATACACATGGTCAGCACAATCACCCTTTTCTAATTTCCCAGTATTACAGTGGAGGAATACAGTGTTAGTTCTAAATTGAGACCGCGGCCGTACGCTCCAGATCCCGCATCGGAAAGGAAGAAGAACGTAGTAACACAAACAAATCAATCAAACGACACGAAACCCAAATACATATAGGAAACATTAGAATAATTTGCCCTATACAACATGCACTCAATCAACAGAAGAAAAACAATACGTATCTATAACAAATCACAGTGGAACATCAAATCATCAAGACACTACCGGCAAAATCCTAACACAGATCCTAACACGATCCCTATCGAACTCAGGCGAAATTACTTTTCTTCATAGTACTGATTTCCTCGCAAAAACCATTTTCCTAATACCAACAGTAGAAACAATCCTATGCAAAGACCTTAATCGT
The DNA here is from genome assembly GCF_059751315.1 of Micrasema longulum. NCBI lineage: Eukaryota > Metazoa > Arthropoda > Insecta > Trichoptera > Brachycentridae > Micrasema > Micrasema longulum. Next base: position 187,743 of record NW_028277288.1, read on the forward strand.
CCTAACAATCTCACAGACCTTAAAGCAGACGAAACGGGTCCTAGAGCATGGTCGGCGCGTGGTTCTCTTGAGTTAGTCTACTATTTAAATTTGTAATTTACCATTTCCCTTCTATGGGACAAAAACAACACAGACGGACAAGAGTTCAGTTCAGACAACCAATGCTAGTACCCAAGTATGCATCCTTTTATCTTAAACTGATTTAGTACTCATGGTAGGCCTTTACCCAGTTCCTCCCATTTTTCTACCCATTCGCTCACAAAATGAAAAAATGCTTTGACGTTAGTTGGATTAGCCAATAAGCTTGGATTCCACATCGGCCTCGTCACCTCTGTCAAGCCGTTTAGCATGTTTTCCCTTTCAGTATCTAAAATCGGGCAATGCCATAGGATATGTTCAGCCGTCTGACGGGGCTCCCCGCAAGTACATTCAGGATCTCTTACTAGTGCGAGGTCATATAGTTTTGACCTAAACTCACCATGTCCAGACAACATCTGGACAACACAGTGATCCAAGTTAATTTTCTTAAGGCTTAGTCTTTTTCGTATGTCCGGAAAAAATGTATGCGTCCAGCGCCCCGTCAGAGATGCATCCCACCTAATTTGCCACTCGTCAATAGTTTTTTCTGTTATTCTTTTTGTCAATGGTTTTAATCTACTACCCTCTCGGTGTTGAACACTGATGTCAAAATATGTAACCAACTCACCTTTTTTTAGTAGTTTCACCGCAACAGATTCCATTACCTCTAAGTCTGCCGGAAGTTCCCCGGCCAGGACAGGTAAAGCGGCTGTGGACACAGTTCTATAAGCACCCGTGAGTGCAATTAGAGGGGCTCTTTGGCCACTCAGGAGGGTCCTGTAGACGCCACCAGAGGATGCACGATGAGCCCAAACTTTAGCAGCATATGTTAATTGTGCGACATAAGTTCCTCGGTATATTAGTCGGACCCCATTACTTTTTATTCCCCACGTTGCTCGGCTCACCCTTCGTACTTTCATAAAAAGCGAAGACGCCTTTGAGGATATCATTTTGGCATGAGCCAAAAACGATCCTTGGGTATCCAAAAGGACACCCAAGTACCTTACATCTTGGAAAAATCGTATTCCCCGCCCACCCATCCTGATTGTGGGTTTTCTTCCTCTGTCAGAGATACCCTTCACCATGAGCCCCATAGTCTTTTGCGGTGAGAATGTTAGTCTGTTCCTATTTCCCCATTCTAAAATTAGTTTAAGTGCCTCACACCCCCTAATTTCCAACTCCCTTCTACTGTCTCCTGACAAGAGAAGAAGAGCGTCGTCTGCGTAAGCCACCATATCGCTGCCTGCCGGAAAAGGTAAACGCAGCAAGTCATCAAATAGTATGTTCCATAGTGATGGCCCCAGGATAGAACCCTGTGGACAACCCATGGTCGTCGTTCTACACACGGTTATGGATCCGTGGACTACAGAGATGGATCTATCACTAAGGTAGCTCCGGATGATCCCAAAAAGTTCCTTCGGACAACCTCTGGATTTTAATTTTGTCAATACCAGATAAAGAATACTATAAATTTTTACTGCAATACTAACTGGGAATATTTCAGAATGCTGGAGCCACCTGTCTCCGAGTTTTGACACTGATAACGGCAGCGCTCTGAAATGATTCTACAAAATATTTATTTATTTGCCAGATCGAAAAAATATTTTGAACTGGACGCATGTAAAATTGAATTGAAAAATATAAGGCGGATGTGGGTCTGTGTAAGTACATAAAATAACTAGCGTTGCCAACTGGTGTCATGGTCCTTAAGTCCAACAAAAGTTTAAATGTGACAAGGAATAAAATAACACAATGATTTAATAAAACTCTTTTTTTTTATTATAATGAATACATCCATATTATATACAGGGAAATTAAACTATACAACATAGTTTCTGGAATAATGTGGCTTTCTATTAAGAATACTAAATTTAAAGGGCTTTTCTCAACGCTGGCGGTATACGGAATGCTTGTCCCGAGTCATGCTCCAAGATACATCCGAGTAACTTGGGAACACTCAACACGGTTCCCGATATAAGTTTAGGAAACTTTTTAGTTCCTTCCTTGTAGCTGAAATGCAATCTCTTGCTTATGTAGTCGTCACTTACCCTCAAGTTTCCAACTTCGATATACGTGTTTGAAGATGGAGAAAACATTTGGAAACTGACGCGGAGGCTCTCCCAGGATTCTAACTGTCTCGCTGGAAGATAACAAACTTTGAAATGATACCCGATGTTTTTGTAAATGTCCGTTATAACATCAGTCGCTCGGGACAATTCTCTATCAAGATCTTCGGCGGAATCTTTGACTGCGATAAACAATTGAACCACGGATGATTGGCTCACTTTAAACAGACCGAGATTTGTAGATCTGGAAACAGGTGTGTACTGGCGTCCCGATGCGAAGTATTTCAAAGGAAAAACTGTCGGAAAGACGACGTGTTTAGCGTGGTACGCGGCGAAAGATAATAAGGACCCTCCACCCGTTAAATGTAGACGACTATTCTCGCCAACTTTTCCATCTTCACACTGGTGTAAAATATACACTTCATCCGGGTTCGTGTGGTTTACACCGCACCCTTCTACGATGACGCTTTTAGTAAAATCCGGGTTCGAAAACTGCTTGAATCCTGCGGCTCGTAAACTCTCACTGAAGTAAAATTTCCCACATAGTTCGAAGATGGCCGCATCACCCTTGAGGTAGTAGCTTTGCGGAGTGGTGAACTTTAACAAATCGCTATTGATACCGATGTCTATGTGGTTTTGAATGTCATTCGGAACATGTTTGTCTTTAAAAGTGTATATTTCATGTGTTTCGGAAGACGGGGTTCTGTCGTGAATACAATTAGGGAATGCGAGGGCGTGTAGCATGGCTTTTTCTTCTATAGACCAGAATGCGGACCTTAACGTTTTAAAATCCTGTCGAACAACACGTAAATGAATTTCAGTTTTTTCAATTTCATCTTTACTGATGTCAGCATTAGAATTTAACTCTCGCACCTTGTTTATTAGCTCAGTTTTTCTTTGAGCGAGTTCATTATAACTTTTTCTCACTTTGAAAAAGAAATCCCAAACATCCTTAACTAGAAGTACATCAATTTTTGAATCACGCTTCGAAACAATATCTCGCAAGGAATCGATGTTGCTTAACTTTTCTTCAAAATCAATATGCGGAATGACAGTGGGACAAATGTCCACTAGCTTCTCACCATTTATAAACAGGGACGAACTATAAGTTGATTTGAACTGGACGAGTCTCAGAGTGGAAACAACTGACTTGATATTATTTAAAAGGGCGGCCATTTTACACACAAACACACTTTGATTTATATTTTTAATTTACGGCGACACTTTCTTTTTCTTACTTTCGCTCATATTAACGTCACCATCACCTTCACCCTCTTCTTCTTCTTTTTTGCCGCTTGATTTGCGAGGTTGGGTTTCGATTTTCCTTTTGAGAGGAGCCTTGAAACTTCCAAAACCCGCTGCTCTTTCTGATTCCTCTATACTGTAAGGTTCTAATTCCAGCGCCTTCAGTCGTCTCTTGTGGACTTTAGTTCTGAAATGCTCGCTTAGGGCTTGATTGTCGATAAAATAACGAGCGCAATGGAGGCAGTAAAACTGGGCGGAACCAGCCTTGTCCAAATCAATATCTTGATTCAATAAAGCATCGGCGTTTTCTGTAAAAGAATCGATCAGTTAACACCTGGAATACGTAATAGCCATAACCGATGACAGGTTAAGGAAACATTTGTAGGTTAAATTCGAGCGTGCTTCGCGAACGCGGAATGATCATCTATCGAATAATATAAAAATAAAATTAGTACCTTCTTTGATATCGACATCAATCTCATCGAGATCTTTTTTTCTATTACTCAATCTCCATCGTTTCTTTAAATGAGTATCGCCGTGATGGTACTTCTTGCGTTTATATGTCATTTCGATTTTGTATTTATTCTTGTTTTAATTTATCCAGAGATTTACATATTTGGCATATTCGCCCATATGTTTCATAGACAATATTTTTATGGCTAATCACTACATTTACTTGGCAGCAACTCTACTAATTCCTACATACTATTTTTTTTTTCTCAAAACGACAGAAATGTGTTTTTTCAGCACTGCCTCTACATCTTTAGAGGGAGTGTTAGTTTATTGCAAGAGAAAAAACATACATCCTTCCTCTTGAGTTTAATTTATGTTCTTATTAAATGCCCAAATAAATATTTTTATGTTGCTATTTTCAATTAGTCAAAAATAATTGCTAATTATAGAAATTTATATTTGCAGTCTAGTTGCCCTATAAAAGAGAAACCAGAACTTGGAGCGGAAAAGGCACGGACATTAAGTTCCCAGGGCCGCACCAGACATATTAAAAGAAAAAAGGCTACCTTGTCTTTACACGCCACAATTTGAATGTCTAAGACATTAATTTTATGCATGAACATTCATGTCTACGTTCCATTTTAGAGATGAAACGAGTGCCTCCTATTAACTGTGAGTATTTATATCTATTGATCACACACTACGATGCATTTGCAGGTCACTCTGAGCTCGAAAGCACCATGGCTTACTGGCTGATTTCTTAAATCATACCTTATATAGATACTCATTTGATACATATTTTTTTTCGCATAGAGACCACAAATGCCTGTTCTCCAGAACCCTTTTTATATGACAATTCAGTAGGTACGTGTTTTGTTTTACGTTACTTTGCAAAAATGGTTTCAATGTACTCTAGATTTTCTAATAATTTAATTTTGCACAGATGTAAAACAACAGCAGCGTTAAACCATTATACGTACATAGGTAAAAAAAACTTTAATAAACTTCCGGAAAACTTAAAATCTATAAAAAAATATCAAACTTTTAAAACTAAAATTAAAAAACATTTAAGACTCACCCCTTCCTAGACTCCATATCAAAGAATGTTTATTTTTAATTTACCTTGTTTATTTTTAATTTACTTTGTTTTAATTTACTTTGTTTATAAAAAAAAATTAAAAAATGTGAAACGAACTCCCTCTCTAAACACAAGTATCTACTTTATTAGAGAGGTAGAAACACCTATTTTGTATTTCAAAAATGTATTTTGTAAAAAAAAAAATATTCAATAAAAAAATAAAAAATGTAAGTATTTTTATAGATTTTAAAGTAGGTAATTTATTTGAAAATGTCATTACCTTCTTCTTCTTCATTCCCTTTCCGCACGTAATGGTGCATAGGGCACTGCATTGGTATACCAATGGCTGTGTATCTTGATCATTTTTCTTACATAAATGTAAGATGACCAGTCTTACGCTTTAAGAGCCGGTCCAGGGACCATGTGAAAGATTTTAGTATAAATACACCTTATAAAATAAATATTTCATATCAACTGTGTTGAGAATCGAACCCGAAACCTCTGGCAAACCCACTGACCACTACATCACGAGGCCGACAAGTACTGTTGCAGGATAGAATATTTCATAGTCCCTGGACTACCTGAAGTGTAACACTGATTATCTTACATTCTTCTCTTTTCTTCATTTATCTTATCTAAAAAAAATATCATGATTAACATATTACAACAGAGATGAAGAACATTTTAGAGAAGGTAATAAAGAAGTCTAAGCATCTACAGGGCTTATGACCTGTCATTGGTTGGTTTAAGTGGCCACTTTATACTCTGTGTATCATCCACCATTCCACCCATATCTGAGCATCTATTTTCCTTTAATTCTTTCATCTGTTGATGTTTGTGAAGTTAAAGAGTTGAAACCTTTATTTATGCGGTAGATGCCTATTCTATATTACCTTCTCTAAAATTTTCTTCATCTCTGTTGTAATGTGTTAATATTAACAGCTCCCCAGGGAGTTGAATCCAGTCCTTGTCTACAAAAATTTGGACAAACTCGAAATATTGTTTATTGTATTCTATTTAATTTTTACTTTTTAAAACCTTAAATGTGTAAATAATGCTGGTTTATTTGTTCTGATTCTGTATTTTATTTACTACAAGTGCACCCTAACATTGGTGGATTAATTTTCAATTTCAATTTGTTTATAAGATACGTTTATTTACATAACAAAATACATATTTTATGGCATATTTGACACAAGAAATGTAGTTACATAAAAATACCCAGTAATTGTAGTAATGTAATAACTTTTAAATATTTACATATAAGATATAACTTATTAATTAAAAAATACTTGGTACAGTTTATTTATTTGACCAATTAGTGCTTTCATCCTCTAATGGGCATCTTCAGACTGGTGAATATATTATCCAGTGCAAGGATAATTTATATAAAACTAAATATTATCTTAAGTGTAGGTACATTTAAAAATAAGATAAAAAGATACAATATGCAATATTTCCATTGAACAGAGCGAGACAAATTATTGAAACATGTGTTGGCGGTGTACTTCAAGAAAAGATTTTATAATATGAAAAACATTTATTGTTTTATTACAATCTACAGGGTCCAACTAGGGTGAGTTTTTGAATACTATCTGCTGATTTATCAAAATAAAAAACAGTAATTATAGTAAAAGGAAGCTATATCTTCTCTGAACTTTCTTTCATATTCATAGTAACATCAAAAATGTCAATACCAACAGTTCGAATAGGGTTTTTAGTCTACGTTTTTCCCTCTGAATGTGATAAGTTTGAAATATTCAACTTCAGTTTTGCAATCGCACACCGCAGGTAGACCAGCATAGACTCAGTGGCCCCTCAGGCTGGGAAACATATTAGTTAGTAAAATGCTTCGGAAAAAAAAGGTATCTACAGGCGAAGAGATACACTTGAGTAAAGACATTGTTCTTCCTACTGGCTTTACCATTGGCGAGATGGTTCTGCAAGCGGGAAGACACAACAGCGTAGGCCACCGATTTCTAAGATAGTCATTAGGAACATACAGAAAAATACTCTCTATCACACTTCAGTTGATCGTAATACCGCGTATTTATTTATCAATATTTTTATCCACTATAAACTACGATTGATAATAAAATTAATGTGACCTCACTGGGGTTACCCGTGCCGAGGACACTTAACAATATACTTTTTTGAAAATATTTTTACATTTGAGAATAAACAAAGATTTTTATTTTTTGGGTGATACCGTGTGTGTTGGATTTGTTCCAACGTTTCGGCTACCATTACAGGAGCCATCTGAAAGGGTAAACTGAGTGAAGATGGCTCCTACAATGGTAGCCGAAACGTCGGAACAAATCCAACACACACAGTATCACCCACAAAAGAAACATATTGATAACAGTGACCGTGAAAACCTTCGCACCTATTAAACAAAGAAGACTTAATATCAGAGATAATTAACAAAATGTTCAGACAGTTTTCAACACTACATATTTGTGTTTATGATTAATTTATGTACATTTATATTATTTATATTACAAAACGCACAATGAAAGAACTAAAAAATAACACAAGCTATACATTTGTCGAGCAGTTTGTATTAAGTGGAAAAATACACACATATATGCATTCCTTCTTTTCTCCAAACTACTGTAGCCGAGCGTTCCCAGTATGATGTCTGAAAGGTATAACCACGGATAGTTTCTAATCAATCACGACTTGCAGTGCCCTATGCACCAAAAGAAGCAGATGTAGAAGAAATGAGAGTGTATGCGGGAATTGACGTTATGGTGAAGGGGTCTCTGTAAAGAATAAGGTACAAATGCAGTCAGATAAATAGAAAATCAAACGGTAGTTTTTGTTTTGTTTATTTAAATTGTTTAATGCTAAGTTAACATCTTTTTTGAGAAACGTTTCAATTTAAAATTTGTCAAAAAGCGGAGCTCGCTGTTCCACCGCTTGAGGAGTTGTACTTGTGAACTGTTCAGAAGATCGGGTATCTCCAAGCCGCAGGTTTCAAACTCCTCTTGTTCCCGCTGCTTGGTCATGTTGATGGCGGCCTCCCTGCTCGCGTGTTGCCTCTTCTTCCTGTCGCCGATAGAATTCTTTATTTCTATTTGGCTCAATTCTTCGTCAAACCTCCCAATGTACTGAACGATGGCGCTAAATATTTGCTCTTTGCTGTACACGGATTCATTACAAACTGGCAAATTTTCTTTAAACCACTGCACCTTTTCTCCCTCGATGTTTTGTTTTATAAGTTGACCTAACTTCGCTTCATCTTTGTTAGATAACTTTTTCGATTTTTTAGTGAGAGCTTTCGTTTTTCTACTGTTCGGATGTTTACACTTTGATATTTCTTTATTTAAATTAGGCATTATTTAAAATAATATAATTATACAGTAATAATACAACGGTTTTGTTAATAAATATAACTTTTTTGGCACAATACAAGTTAATTCGTTTTGAAATTTGCAACCACGTGTGACAGGTGACACTAATGACAGATAAATTATAAATTTGTTATGTTGGTAGACTATTCAGAGTGGCATAATAAAAAGTACAAAAAGATAAATTTGTGGATGGTTTCTATATCTTGTCTATCGTCTATCTGTAAACAGCTGTCAGTTTTCTGTCAAAATTATGTAAACACAGGATTTAAAAAATATCACTCCAAAATGATAATTTTATCATCGTCGAATACATGTTTACTGAAAATACCTCACATTTTAAAAAGATCTTTTAAATTACTTCCCCCTCTACTTCAAGAGTGTTTAACTAAAGAGGAAGGTGATTTTATGTGTAAAATTCTACATTTTATTTCAGAAAAATCACCAATTAAAAACGGCTATGCAGAAGAAATCGCCTCATGACAACAAGCTTCCTAATGTACAGCAAAACATGTAAATATAAAGAAACAAAAACAATGAATATATAATAATAATAATGTTTTTTCTTTTAGTCTCAGTAAATTTGTCAGGTGAACTTGATCACGCTGACTTGAGCGTCTGCAGTAGTTGGGAAACTGAAGATTCTGAAATAAAAGGTATCAAGGATGCCCTCCTTCGCGACATGCGTGTATTATTGAACTTTATATCCGTAGAAGAAGAGCAGGCTCTAGTGGCAGAAGTCGAACCCGTCCTTAAAAAGCTGAGATATGAATTTGACCATTGGGACGATGTAAGCTTTGATTTTATATTATTTTATAGATTGAGTTTTTCTACTGACATTTCTTGGTGGAGCTGCGTTTTAGTTATAATAATTCAAACACTTATATAGTTTTATGCCACTTTTATTTATAAATTTTTGCCAGTGACCTGGTTTCGTCGTGACTGACATCGTCAGACTGGTGGGAGACTAAACAAATGTCAGTAGAAAAACTCAATCTATTTTATCAAAACTACAACAGGGGCCGCTGGTTGGTAGTTCCATCGACAGCCATGTCCCCGGGCCCGGGGGTAATTAAGTGATTCTCTGAAAGCAAAATTCTGCAGTCAGAACCAGTCAAACGATGTCGGTCACGATGAAACCTGGTCACTGGTAAAAATTTATAAATAAAGGTGAAATAAAACTATATAGGTATTTTTATTTTTATAGTTTATGTATATTATACCCTATCAGGTGTCCCCGACATTGGTAATGCTTATCACAATAATGTTCTAAATTAAAATCATCGTGTTTGGTTCCACGTGTTTGTATTTATTTCACACCAATGATGATGAACCACTTTCTAGAGATGTTTCAGAATACCAGCCAATTGAAGTGTAAGACGGATCATTTTCCCTTCATGTAACATATTATCGAGATCATTTGGTGTACCAATACAGTGCCCTATGCACCATCGGGTGCATGGGTGTGATTCTGAATGCTCTGATGTAGAGAATGCTGTGTTTGCCCGTAATTACGGGCTAACACAGCATTCTCTACATCAGTATGTAAATTATTACTAATTAGTATGTATAGTATAGTATATTTTACATACTAATTAGTATGTAAATTATTTGCAACCAAAACGTTCTCTACTCTCGCGAGAGCATTCAGAATACTAGCCCAGATAGGGGTATGGTCTTAAAGATTTGTTTATGCATAACATAACTAGCTTTTACTCGCGGCTTCGCTCGCATCGTATTAGGGAGAAATTAGTTGATTTATTCGTTTTGTCTTTTCACAATTATAATTTTTCCAATAGAATGATATGTGTTTTCAGGATAAAAAGTAGCCTGTATTGATTGTTGGTCCTCCAATTATCGCTATGCAAAAAAAGACAAACCGTTAGGCCTCGTAGCATCGTTATTCTGTTTTTATATCAGTTCATTTTCCAATAAGAATTTTTCCAAAGGAGTTAGGGATGAGAAGTAGTCTTTGACACTTCTTCGCTCTCCAGATATCTCTATGCAAAAAATCACATTAATCGGTGGCTCCGTTTTGATGTGAAGAAAACGCAAACAAATAGTCAAACACACTTTCGTATTTATAATATAAAGCATACAATTAAAGCACCCACCGGTTTCCTTGTGTCTTTCTATCAAATTTTTAAAACTAATTAAGCGAAAATGTAATATTTCTTTACAATCAAACTGCAAAAATAACAAAGCATGGAAACTTTAAAAGCTTTCATTGTACCCCTTGCTGCAGTTTTGTCAGTTTGTGATTAATCAAATACGCATGGTCAGTACAATCACTTTATTCTAATTTACCAGCATGACAGTGAGGAATACGGTGCTAGTTCCAAATTGAGACCGCGGCCGTATGCTCCAGATCCCGCTTTGAAAATGAAGAAGAATGTAGTAATACAAACAAAACAAACAACGGCACAAAACCTGAAACATTCGAAGAATTCGTCCAATACAACGTGCACTCAAACAACAGAAGAAAAACAATTCGCATTCCAAAGCGCATAAGTACATTAAATTATCAAGACATTACTGGCAAAGTCCTAACTTAGATTCTAACATGATCCTAACATAATCTCTTTCAAACTAACACGAAATTCCCTTTTTAAAAAAGTATAATATATAAAACTAATTCATTTTAATGTACCGAAAAAGACAATTCGACAAACCTACCAATACTGTGGCAACACTACTTCGACACCATATGGTAAAAATGCAGTCATCAAAAGACTTCACACTCTAGGCAATGAGTACCAAGACATTGGTGACTCATTGCACGTGAAGTTTAGTACATATAGAACGGCTCTTCTCCTGTATTTGATGGGTAGGAGAAGCTAGTAGGTACCTAATAGTTCTAGATAACAATTTTTTTATTTTTTTTATACCATTTACTATTGTTCACAATTGTTTAAACTTCTTTATTGGTGTTTTTTCTTCTTTTTTTGTTTCTTTTCTTGATTTTGTTTATAAGTACAAAATATTTCTCTTTATCATTTTTTTTACATCATTATATATTTTTATACATAAATATTTACTATTTACCTAAGTATTAGTTTTAAATAATAAAACATACAATTATTTTTTTTTTTCTTTCAGTGTTATCCAAAATTGTTTTCTTTTTTTCAACTGGTTCAAAGTATTTCTAATACACAATTATAATTTTTTATCAATTATTTTAAAACTGGTATTAATTTTTTTATACAGTTTTTCTTTTTTAGACTTCCTTAATTTGTAAATAAATAAAATTGTTTTAAATGCTCTGTATTACTTACATGTATGTATATTTAATTGTATTTGCAAAAATATTATCAGATTGTCGTTCGAGCGTTGTTCAAGCTATAACTGATACTCGGTCGGTAAACCCATTAATTGTAGATATTCAGAGTAAAATTAAGCATCTAATAATAAGAGGGAGGATCATTCAAATATGCTGGATAAGAGGACATGCTGGTATTGTAGGAAATGAGAGAGCGGATGAACGAGTAAGAGCCGCAACTTGTAAAAGAACGGCACCTTTCTTCTCAGAATTTCCCCTTAGCTTTGCTAAACTCTGTATAAAACAAAATACGCAGCAGCGTTGGGAGGATCATTACCGCGCTTCTTCTACAGGTAAAATCACTAAAATGTTTTTCCCAACGCTGGCTGATGCAGCAAACTTCCGTCATCATCATCAAAGTACTTTCGAAACGACCCAAATTTTTACCGGACACGGAGCTATGAGAAGTTATCTATACAGGTTCAAATTAAGGAATGATGACTATTGTCCATGCGATGATATTTCTTCACAGAGTATCGAACATCTGTTATTTCAGTGCCTATTTTTCAGTTTACAACGCCATAATCTTGAAGCAGAATGCAGGAAAGATGGAATATCCTTAACAGATATCCACACTGTAGTTAAAAGTAGTTATCACGCGCCATTGTTCTTGAACTTTGCAACAATGGTGATTGGACTCATAAAGGTAATAAACCAAAATCAGTGATCGAATATCCCATTTCCAAGACAAATAAAAACGATTTTTTCCAAGTATCTTAGCCTTGTACATGACACGTGAGGCTACTAAATACAGGGGTCCAAATATATATTTTAAAAAAAGAAAACTGTATTTGTAACTAATATGTAAAATGGCTAAGTGCTGTTTATTTCAATAAAATAAAATACAAAAGCATTTAATGAGGGAAAACCCAGTTAAGAGAATCGCTAAAATTACTCATCATCATTCCCTTTTCCGCACCTAATGGAGTATAGGGCACTGCATTGGTACACCAATGCAGCGTATCTTGTTTCAGTTTGTATCTTGTTTAGTGTAAAATTACTTGTTGATGATAAATTAAATATTGCTAATGGCTAATCACAATTATTTATTTATTGTATAATATCAGTAAATCTAATTACTTGTTGGTATGCCATTTTTTTTTTGTTTCTATGTTTTTTTTTACATTTCACACAAAAAACTGTGTTATATTTCAGGCAATCCATGGATTCAAAGAGACGGAACGCACGCAGTGGAAGAGTCATAATGCAAGTGTTCTGGAGAGAGTGCGCGCCATGGCTACACCCCATCCAGAGGTGCCCCTTCCTCACACCCATGTTCTGGATCTAGATGCCAAAGGATTTATTAAACCGCATGTTGATTCCGTCCGGGTAAACAAATAAATAAATTAATATTAAAAATTATCGTCTCGATGGTGGAAAGAGCTAAGCTACTATTTTTCAAAGTAAAAATAAATTATAAATTTTATATTTGAGGCACTAACTTAGTGATTATTCTATATTTTTTATTATTTTATATTTTTTCTGTTAACCGGTTTCAAAGCTATACAAGCTTCTATTATTTCCTTTAGTCCACTCCTGTCTAAAGCGTATCCATTTCACATTACCATCCTTACAAGGCAAAAAGGCTTGATTTATTAGTTCCATACACAGCATAATACTGATAAAATAAAATAGGATAGAATTTATTAGTTAGGTATACCTTAATAAAGAAACTTGTGTAGCTTTGAAACCGGGGGGTAGAAAAAATATAAAATAAGTGGTTAAAAACAGTGTTAACAAATGTTATTATAAAAAAAATACTATGGTTAATTTGGGCTATAGTCTGATAAAAAGGACAGAAATCATACCATATTGCCATTTTATTCCATTGTACAGTTTGTATAGTGGCCACTTAAATCAGCCAATGACAGGTTATTAGCCCTGTAAATGCGCTGACTTCCGTATACCCTCCTCAAAAATGTTTTCCCTCTCTGTTGCTATAAATTTCATTTCAACGTTTAGACATATTTAAAATATTGTTTATTAAGCTAAATCTATTCACAAATTAGTTCACCAATATTTTTAAAAATATTTATTGAATTTATTTTCTCTTATTACATTGGTTTACAGTACAGGTGAATAATAATAGAACAAAATGATAAGAAAAAAAATCCCACATAGGCATAGCTTGTGCGTGGGTATACTGGTTTAATCAGTTTTACGTGACAGCACGAATTTATGATCAAAATTACACATACATACTGATACATGCACACACACATATCGATACACAATATACATGCATACACATATATAAAAAATACACGATATAAATATTTTAGTACAAAAAAACAAAAAGTAACATTTTGCTAGCAATTTAGCTAAAGAAATCAAGGACATCTTTTTCCGTGACTCACTTTTTAGCATATTTTTTTAAGATGTGATTGGTTACACTTTTCATGTCTCTCACATTATTAGTAAATACATTGTTTAGTCTGGGAGCGAAGAAGAGTGCATGTCTCTGTCCTAGTCTAGTTTTACAGAGGAGTACTTTTATATTAAGGTTAAGACTCATAAACTACTATTTGAAAATACTTCGCAGGAGGAAAAGATAACATACAATAACATGACATGTAAAATTAAAGTTAAGATTTTTAAAAAGTTCTGCAATTTTTTTAAATCAAAAATATTCACTTAACTTTATTTTTGTTCGAAATAAATAACATGTTATTGGCAAAAAATCATCTGCATATTTTTCAATATGTTTCTGAGCGTTTCATATTGTTTATTTCAGTTCTGCGGCAACACAGTTGCTGGTCTGTGTCTGTTGTCTCCAGCTGTGATGAGACTCCGCCACTCGGCTAGGAATGAATTGTTTGCAGATTTCTTGCTTCCGCGACGTTGTCTTTACATGATGAAGTAAGTCATTTTATTCCAATATAATAATTACATAAATTTGAGTTGGTCTGTGTTTTAATGGAGATATACTTGATTTATTACTCCAGGGATTTTGTGAGATTTTTGCTTGTGGATGCATGGGAGCCCCTACCCCAATTAGAGTGACAGAAGAAAACAGCATTATGCTTCGATGTGTAATTATAACATCTTGAATAATATACTGAATCGGTAATGGAGCACGAGAGGTAGGCTAAATAAAGTGTTTGACTGACCTGAGTAACTAAGGGTGCTACTGCTTATATATTAACTATCCAGTCTTCAATTTACTTTGTAGTGGAGAATTGAGGCCTTTACTCCGAATGTCAGCAATTTGATATCCGTGCGTGTCGGCAATTTGGAAGTTTTGATTATTTATTGTGAAATAATTCAGAATGAATCTCACCTATATCGATAAAGGCCAAAGGTCGAACCGCATTACAGCATCTCTGCACGACAAAGTTTTGAATGTAGTGCCGTTTGTTTCATCTAAAATACCAAAAGAATATTTCGTGTATAGTAAAAATTCTTACTATACCATCCTTATTTTATCACTATGCCTAAGCGTAATTTTATACCAGGTTTATAAGTAATGCCCAATGTAATGTTGATAATACCATAAATAACCACAGCCACAAGTGAGATATTTCACGCATGGTACAGTGTAACATGAGCATTTGCATGTGAAGCACCTACCGACGAACTACAGTCATGTAACTAATGTTAGTATATAACCACTTACCGACTTTTTAGTCTACCGGTTTTGAGACGTACCCGCCTCTTCATCAGGACACTCACTACAGTTTTATCAACTCCAATGCAGCTCGTGCTCATCACGATACATTGGGAGAACATCACGGAGCTTCAATATTTGCATTAGAGAACACACGAGATGTTTAAATAATAATAATTTTTCAGAGTTTACTAATCATCTTATAACTTCAAATCACGATTTTGATAAGGATAAAGGAGTAAAAATTTTACATTCAAATAATAAGAAAGGACTTAAATGAAATAATATGGAGATTTTTCACATTTAAAAAGCCTTAAAAAATTGTATTCCCTTAATAAATAATCAAATTACTTTTCAGTACAGCCCTCTTTTCAAATTAAAAATTAACCAATTAGGTAACCCCATCTCTACCCTCCCTCCCTCTCAACTCCCTACCAATTCTTTAATATGAGATTGATAACCTAGCTACAAATAACCTAGCGACAAATAACCTAGCTGAGCTTCTGAACTGTAATGATACAAAAAGAGAGACTGTTCGATTCATTACAGGGACGATCAAGCAGGCTAAGTTATTTAATGGTGGCATTTAGCTCCTTTTATTTTTTTGTGTCCAACTTTTACGACTGTTTAAATTTTTTTATTTGTTAATGTAATATTTCTAGAGTTATTTTGTTTACTCTGATTCTGCTTTTATTTTTATTATTATCTACGATGAAAAATGTTAAAGTCAACTGAATACAACCTAAAGATAAATATATTCGATAAAATCTTGCATATAACAAAAGCAAGGTATAAATAATTTGCAACTAAAAAAAAATAAAATATAAAACTAAATATATTTTTTAATTAGGCTTAGTGCATGTTTAGACATGGCGGTGTTCGCATCTCCATAAATCCGCATGTGATTGATGTATTTTTGGAAATACTATATATATACTACGGTGATGGTGAAGGTGTATTTTAGTATTTGCATGTCGGTGTAGCGAGTGTCCTGACAAAGAGACCGGTACATCTCGAAACCTGTAGACTAAAAAAGTCGGTAAGTGGTCATATATTAATATTTACTAACATTAGTTAAAATATTTGACTACAAAGTTAATGCTTTAAACATAAACAGTCATGTAGTTCAGTAGGACTTGATAAATTGCATTTTTTTTGTGTATGAATAAATAAGCTGAAATTTAAAAAAAAATATATATGTTTTACCACCAATTTAAAACACTGCCTAAAATAGAGAGACCGTTCTATTTTTGATTCCGCGTTATATCCTTTGACAAACTTACCCTTATTGACAGTATTTTTCTTTCTCAAAAGCATTCCAAAATCTATTGAATTTGTCTGGCATTTAAACGGATAACATTAATAAATAAATTAGGGTGAGTAGAATATCCAGTATCAGAGTGCAAATAGAACATTTGTAATTGGACAGTGTGATAATATATGAATTTTCAATGCAAAATATGTAGGTACGTACATATTAGTATATCGTAAGTGATACTTCAATACCGCATAACCTGTTTTTTTAACAAAAATGTTTTACTGGAATAAATTCATTATAGCGACTGACAGTTGAATATTTTGTATGTGATCTCGATGGTTACGACAGCACAAATAATGTGTGTTTCTGTTGAATATTTCTTTGTGTGCAGTTAATAATATTTTTTAATATATTTTCAGGGGTGTGTCACGTTATGACTTTTCTCACGAGATATTGAAAGACGAACTTTCATATTTTAAGGGCCAAAAGATCGAAAGAACCAGAAGATTATCGATTATATCCAGATCAGAACCGGATCCTTCCAAGAAATTGTAAACACCTGCGAAGCTGTATTTTTTACCTTGTGATTTAGTAAATTAGTACCTTGAAAAGTGTGAAGGAGAAATGGCATGGCATAATATATAATACTTATATGTAAATAATCAGCTGTAAGGTATTGAATCGTTGCTTGAGATGTGACACCTCGTATATATAAACCAGTAAACACTCCGGGAGAGAAAAAACTGTTCATAAAAATTTCATTGTTTACTATTTATTGTGCTTGAATTTTTTTCCTTAATATAACGTGATATCAAAATACTGTAAAAATTAACAAAGATTATTCACTATCACATATTATACGCCTAGTAAGTAAAAGAGCGATGTTCCGGTGTATTGTAATACCGAAAATTAGTCAAATGACACATTCTGTTAATATTTTAAAACAAGGTCATTTCATTGGTTGAGATGAGGACTTTAAACGCATATAGTTTTCGTTCCGTTATTACACGACATCTTCATGTTGTATCCTGTTAATTAAAATATGTTTGGCCATGTAAAAGCCATATAAATAAAAAAACCAAAGTAATCAGTCAAATTTTAATAATGTTTTAGGTTAAATAATTATGTTTGCGTTTGATATGTACATGGTATTACAAAAATATAACAAATTTTGTACATTTGTAAATAAAATGTCAATAAATGGAAATTATTACAAAATAAAGTATTTTATTTTCCAAACAGATCACATAAAATGAAATATAATTTATATTGTCTCCTGTCAGTCTAGTACAAAATATAAAATATGTTTTTGGTGGTTTTCATATTTTTGTTTATTAACTCGCGCGATTCCGATTATTGACGTATATGTTATAAGTACACATTATAACTTCGGGTAATTCTCGCAGTTATACAATTTCGCATTTCACAAATATATTCTAGGAACTATAGCGCTGCCTTCTTCGCTTTACTTTTGTTTTGAAAATAGATTTTTTTCTTTAAATTTCATTCTTATATTACATTCATTCCGAACTAATTACTCGGCTGCGATATTACTCGCTAACAGAGAGAGGACAAACGGTCTCATCTAGAGAAGAAGTTCGACGAGCGGTTTAGAACGTTAAGAAGGCCGGTCATCAGGAGGATGACTCACTCGCGGAGCTCCGGTAAGGCAACTGATGCTGGTACGAGTAACACAGAACATTGGCTCGAAACCCTTCCGAGTTCCCCCTGAAGTAAAACTCGTCGTAGCACCTGAAAGCCGGTCTGATCACCAAGTTCCTATTCTCGGGTACGATTATCTTTCTATTGCATCTATTGTCGAAGGTTAAGATCTTTATATCACTCTCGAACACTATTTTACCTAGAACTTTGTCCGACAGTTGCATGTTCAAGTCCAGAATGTACAGTTTCTTGAACGCGGTCACGATGTGGTCGATCCCCACACTGGAGAGACACTTGCAGTTCCAGAGTTCGAGGACGCGCACGTTGGCTAGCTTCTGGCTGAGGAGGAACGCGTGGTAGTCGTTCAGGACCGAGGAACTGAAGTTGAGGTTCGCGAGGGGGCGGTCGCCCAGCGCCTGCAGGAACTGGCCCAGCCCGTCGCCGGTCACCAGCTTCAGGCCCGTGAGGTGCAAGGTGGTCAGGCCGCCTAGCGAGGCCAGCGCGCCCAGCCCCGCGTCCGTGATGAGCCAGCAGTGGTACAGGCAGAGCAGCCGCAGCCGCGAACAGAGCCCGATGATCTGGCAAGTCTTGTCGTTCACCTCGTAACACCGGAGAGTCAGCTTCGTCAGCTGATTGAACCTCAGAGTCAGCAGGTTCTGCAACTGCGGCAAGGGGTAAAACTGCACGTAACCGTACATGTGGAGCTCTTTTAAATGATGACAGTTGTTGGCTATCGATCGCAATGTCTGCTCGTCTATCTGGTTGTTCAACACGATGCATTTCATCCTCGAGAGAATATCCAGGAAGTGTTGACTGATGAAATGCGACGTGAGGAACACGTCTATGTAAAGCAGCCGAGGAAAGCATTTGCTCAATCTGTGGACGTGCCGCTCGCTCAACACGTTGCACTTGTGTACGGTGAGGGACGTCAAGTTCGGGCAGACGGCTTCGAGCTCGATGAACAGGGCGTTGATGAGGTCTACTTCCAGACGGATCACCAGCGTCTTGATGTGGTGGCTGCCGGGCCAAGCTTTTAAAAACAATAAGTCGTCCATCACGTCCAGGGAGAAGTGCGAGTTCAGGCTGGCGCTGCCCGCGACCAGCTTGCGCCATCTCTTGCACACGTCGATATGTATAGTAGAAAGATACTTGACGTCGAAATACGAGAATATCTCGATCAGAAGTTCGTCCGGGAGGCGCTCCATGTCTCCGCCGGCGTACAGATTCCCGTTGGACAATTCCGCATCGTGACCGACGTTAAAGGTTGCCGCCATACATTTTCCGAACATCGCCAATAAGTTATGGATCCAACATGATGTCATTTGGATTTTCGCCGCAAAAATCTAACATTATGTCTAATCACCGAAGGTTATTGCTTTGTTTCAAAACTCACTTTTAAACCGCGCATAACGAAGAGATTGAAATATGAAACCACACGCAGAAGTAACATATTCTAACAGCTTCGCCGGATAGTTAAAGCGAATTAAAATGTAATGTCTTAACCCTTTTCCAAGGCTTTGACAGATGTCACGATAAAGCGAGCACGTTGTCCGCCATATTAATATGAGTGACAGTCAATAGAAATGAAGTTGTAGTGGTAATGGTAATACATTTTCGAGGATACCAACATGAGCAAATTACTTTTATAGACAAGTGAAATAAAAAGTGTTCATTCAAAGTTAAAGATGGCGCTAAGTGTTACTAGGATTACGCGTGAGAACTTGTCCATCAAATTACCGCGATAACTTAAATTAAAAATCCTGTATTCAGAATTAGATTTACATCAATAATCGAGGAGAAGTCTCTTCATTATATATTATGCCAAAAAACGTAAAACATTTCATTGACATTTATATACGTTTTCGAACTAAGTTAGACATCGTTTTTGTTGGAAAATGGAAAACTTGTTAAAATATTTCATATAATTTTTCTTTTATTTCTTGCTTTAAATAATAAAATAGGTACCTATTATAATTATGTTATTGTTACCCTTGGTATTTTTTTCCATATAATTGTCAAAATTTATCATTATTTTATAGATATTTGATTATTTTATAGATGGTTAGTATTTTACTATAAGAATCCCTTTTCTTTGTTAAATAGGCACTATCGGTGTGTTTTTTCTGACAGTGCTAAACAGTTGAGTTTTGTATACACGACTACCATTTTTATTTTACCAAAAATATAATCACTAGAGCCTCAACCCAATTTTTTTTCCCCTCAATATAGGTATAATTTATACGCTTATTGAAAGTCAATATATAAATAAATAAACAAAACAACACAAAGAGATAGTCAGGTTTCAATAAATAACTTCACATTCCAAAAATAATCAAATTAACTAACACAAACAAAATAATACTGTTAGTTCCATATACTGCCATAGTCTATTTACTCATTAAGTCCATAATAGGCCTTTTTTTGAAGTACGCTTTTTATGAAAATTTTGAATTTATTGTCCGTCATAATTAGAACATTGTCGACATCTTATTTTTTTATTTTATTTTATTTTTATTTTTGCACCACAACAGGCCAGGAGGCCCAATTACAGTGGTGAATTACATCACATAACACCCAGGCTTGAGAAAAATCACATTTTAATTTTTGTGTTCTCACCGGGAATTGAATCCGGAACCTTCCGTGCGTGGGTCAAGCGTCTTGACCACTACACTATAGAGGCCGACATCTTAAACAATCATTAACTAATACCACTTTCGGACAAAGAAATTATTATTATTACTTTATTGACGTACACGGCTAAATTGCCTTTTGCAAAACTTATAATAAAAAACATATTTAGTTAATTTTTTATTTTTTTTAAACATACATTACTTTTTGCCCAAGATTTAAAAACAAAAATTAAACCCAAAAATTATAGAATAGATTTAGCAGAAGTTTAACACAATTTAAAAATTAAATAAAATAATAAAATATTTTAAAGTATTAATATAGCAAGAAAGTCATGAAGAATTTTGAGTACTATGCAATTAAAATATATACTCTACTTCCAATGTTCATTAAAACAATTAGTAACGAGAAAGTGTTCAAAAAGGCTATAAAAAATGGATAGTGGAGCTGGGTAGAAGTAAAATGGATTTTTTATTCGTCTAAACCAATATTGAATCACCTCCTCCACAAAGGCATAGTTTATTAGTTTATGTTATTGTTTTTTTATTTTGGGTTTTAAAATATAAATTCTATGGTTATACATAAATTAAATATTAACATAAATACGTAGTGTTTAAAGCTGTCTTTTGTAATTTCTTTATGTATATTCTTCTTCTTCGTATATGTATATTCTCACATGTAAAAAAAGTATATTGAAGGCTGCCGTATATTAAAACGCACGAAAAATTAGGAAGTCAGACGATTTTGCCATTTTAAAACGATGTTTTTTCAAAATCGCGCTAGCACTAGATAAAAACAATAGTTTTCAAATATATTTCTTTTCAAAAGTATTCTTCAAAGTTTTATAAAACTAAAATATATTTACTTTTCGACCGACAGATTACGTCTTTTAAAATTTAGATAGAAGATAATAAATTGAACACTATAAAAAGGCCGCGGCTAAATCTTGAATTTTTGGTTTTGTAAAGAAATACAAGCATTTTAAATTATATTATTTTTTTGTATTTTTCTTTAATTCTACATGAAATTTATCATCATCATCGTTCCATGTCCGCTCCCTAGTTGGAGCATATGGTATCCACAAAGAGCCTCCATCTCTATCGACTGCCAACACCTTTGCATCCTCCCAAGTCAGGTTCTCGTCCTGAAGTTCTGGCATAAACTGCCGACGAACAGTCAGCAGTGGACGTCTAGGACGTCGAGAACCTTGTAAAATAGGCAAGCGTGGTTAAGGCTTTCAGGGCCTCGATTACAGTGGGAAGTTAACGTTTATCTTTAATTTTATCTACAAAGTAAAATTTCGTTTTCTGTATGAAAAGCAGAATATACGTACAATTTTGTCTTCTAATCATGTTCAATTATTGATGACCGACGAAGATACTTTAAATGTTTATGCAAATATACTCATTTTCGTACGCAAATATCGGTTTTTCTTTATTGACACGTGAGTCAGGCATTCGCTGTACATGTCCAGCCAATCTTAACCCTTAACACCACACGTGGGTGAGTAGGCTCCCCCACCACTCACATTTTAGCAAATAAGTGTTTGAAAAGTAACACAGCTGAGTGTTCGTGTATTCCCAGTGCCGCCCTAGGTCTCGCGAGGAGTGAACGCCCGCCCGGCTATTGTGCTTAGTTCAAGAGGTACGAGTCGACCGGGGACCCTAGTCCCCCACGAGTGTAATTACGTTAGTTTATTTGTAGTTTCATTTACTTAATTATTTGTTTTTTTTGTAGGTTTGTGGCGCACTATGCATAAAAATTTGAATCCTAAGCCTGAAGACCTGTTAAATGACTTAGACTGTGAGGAATACGTGAATGAGGACATTTTTTCTGAAATTTGAGTGATGCGAAGTCTGAAATCAGTGATCAGGATACCGAAAGTGAAGAAGAAGCGGAAAGTATCTCTGAAAACGAAGACTCAAGTGACAACGATGAACAAAGCCGAAACAGCAATGCTTTTTATGGCAGAAACAGATACAAATGGTCAAAAGTACCACCATCGCGACCACGGGTCACATAACATTATTATTCATTTACCTGGTCTTAGAGGTCCCGCACGAGCCAAGAATGAAATGTCTCCATTGGAAGCATGGTCTTGTCTATTTATTGAATATATGATTGACAAGTTTCTCCGTGAGGTTGAAGTTGAGCTACTTGAAGATAACCTGCACAAGGACCGAGCCGAAATAAGAGACCTAACGAATCGCACTGTCATTTGTGCCCACGACTCAAAGACAGCAACACTTCAAGAGTGTGCTCCAAATGCATGAAGAATGTGTGTCGTAATCATTCTGTAGACGTAAAAATATATGCCGAATGCCAGGAAAAATATAAATTAGACTTTAAGCATTATTTTGATAAAAAATATTGAGATTGAAATGAGGTTCCTAAAGTTGAATGATTTTTTAAATTTACTAAGTACTATGTGCATTCCTCTTGTGATTTCAGATGTTTGAGTATTTTTATAGATTTTTATGCAAATGTAATGTTTTGTAATGTTTAAGATAAGAGTAACTACAAAAAAGACTTGATTTATTTTTTAATTCCTAATTTTAACATATAACTGCTTTCAAATGTTAACTCTTGAAATTTAACGTGTTTTGTTTGACGCTAGAAATGTTTATTTTTACGTTTAAAGTTATAAATAAATACTCTTATAACATTCGTAAAACGTATTTAATTTATTTCGTAAAAAAAACGGTCTAGTGATAAAAAATAGTACTGATATATGTATGATTTTTCATTTTGGGGGACCATGCTCCCCCACGTGTGTAGATGCGTTTCCAGAAATAGCGTGTGGTGCCTTAGCACCACACGCTATTGACTTATTTATAACCCTTAGGTTAATCTAAGCATCTTCATATGTACCGAGATGCTCGGGGCCTGGTCGCCTGGTATATATTGTACAGTTCTTCGTTATACCGAATGCGTCACTGATTATTCTCTCTCACTGGTCCGCAGATTCTTCTGAGTACTTTTCGTTCAAAAGTGTCCAGCATTTCAGCCACCTTTACTGTCAGTGTTGGCGCCTCACACCCATATGCCAATACAGTACGTATGAATGTTTTTTAAATGGGAATTTTTCTATAATTTATTAAACATATTTAAAAGAAAAAAAATAGTGCATATTCTGCTTTCCATACAGAAAACATAATTTTACTTTGTAGATAAAATTGAAGATAAATGTTAACTTCCTATTGTAATCGGGGCCCAGAGGTGCTATTTTGAACCACTCTCGCGGTTATGTGGCCAGCAACTCGCGCTAATATTGCCGGTCTTTTGACTGGCGCTCAAAAAACCGACAAAATAGGGAGCGGCGGGCACGGCGGGGAGCATGACGTGCGGCATGACGAGTAATCTTGCCACACTACGTCTCTGCCTCCTTTCCTCGCTACTTCCAATGCCACTCGTCGAGTGTGTGGCAGGCCCAATACACGAGTACTGAAAATTCTTTATAACTCCTCGGTTTCTCTACACGAGGGAGTGCGGATATTATCCATGGCTTTATCCCACTGAGTTCCTCCAGGGTATGCTCGGTTACAGCAGTTCGAAGACCAGAAGGATTGACTACGTGTTTTTTTCGATTGTTGCGCAGTATTATTGACAACCATGAAATTACGCGGAGCATTAGCTTTTATGTTCCGGATAATTACCTTGGACAGCGTCAACATAGACTGTTTCACATTCCAATATACAGGACCAACCTGCCAACGGCCTGTTGGAAGGTTTATCTCTATGTTGAACAATATCACTTTGCACATTGATATTTTTCGCGTCTCTGAGGGAGTTTTTCGCTACAAAATTCTCTTACTTTTTAAAATGTTATTCCCTGGATATTATTTATTTATTTATACATTCGCACAAATACATACGTATTACAAAAAAATATTATAATAACGTTTCCCAAACTCTATGAGGCCAAGGGCCCTGTGTCGAGTCGGGATACAACATAATGGAAAGTGGAAGCACGTACATAAATAAATAATATCAAAAATAAAAATATTGTATATACCTATGTAATATTTTTATATATACCTAATTTTACTTTTTTATTTTCAATATTTCCATATGAATGAATTAAGATATTCCATTTTGTAATGTACAAATATATGAATAAATAAAATTGAAATTGAATAATATTTCTGGCTAATGCGTTTTTATTACTATAATGTTTCACTGTTTTATCATAAATCTTATAATCTAAATTATGTTTAACCATATCTATTAATTGTTTCGCTTTGATATGTTCTACTAATATACTTAAACCATATCATGCATTTTGTGCAAATCGGATAAGGCCATTAATAAATAATTAAAAAATATATTTTTGTAACTTTTTTGTACATGAACTACATTTTTGTTCAATATTTATGTTAAAGACAATTATTATTGCGTAGGTAGGCAAGAAGAACTGCATACTTCCTTATGTATTTTTTTCCGATTGATCCGTGGTATTACGATCAACATAGGTGTAATGGAGAGTATTTTTCTTTATGTTCCTAATAGATAATTTAGACATAGGCAGCTTACGCTGTTTTATCTTCCTGCTTGCAGAACTAACCTGCCGATGGTAATGCCAGTAGGAAAAGCAATGTCTTTACTAACCGTATTAGTGAAAAAAAGTTCAGAGAGGAAAGCATTCTTTCTCTATAATTGCTGGGTATTTTTATTTTACCATCTTTGTGTATTTAAATTTTAGTATTATTTTTTTCGTGTTATGTATGCATTGAAATATTTTGTAATGTACATAAACGTTTATAAAATAAATAAATTGAAATCATAACCTCTAATTTAACATACAATAGGGAAACATCATTTTTTATATTACATTTTTAAAATATCAAGGGACTATGAAAAAAAAAATTAGTAGCAAAAATACAATTAAGTAGCATAAATAATATTTTTAAATTTTAAATTTTGAATTCATGCAAAAACAGTCATTGCATTGGCAACGCTCCTAATACGTCACGATTCGTGTTGGTTTTGTTTGAATTTTTATAGAACAAATCGGGTTGTGGTCCCGTAGCTGGTGTTGCGGACTCACGGGCCAGAGGCCCGAGGTTCAAACCCACTCTACCCCAACTTGATTTCCATTTTCTAATAGTGAGTTATTTACAACTCGTTGAAATCGGCCACCAAAATTGAAATATTTCGGTAAATTATAAGAACGTTAATATTTATTTTTAATTTTAAAAAAAATATTCTCACGAATCTTGACGTCACAATTATCAATGTCGCGTTTTTCTAGTGACATATTTTTTATAATTTCATTTTTTAAGTTATTTGTTTACATTTCTCCACAATATCCATATTGATTTTAAAAGTAGAATTAATTATTCTAAATCCATTAAATATATTTTTACCGGTATTCGTAGTATGTGATATTTCCCTATTTTAATCGGCCGTCTGATAGCTCATTGCTCATGATCACAACACATCCTAAAACGTTTTTCTAAACGCATCCCATTTGATTTCAATAGATAATAGTACAGCCTTTTTGTCGCATGACAATCGCAGCTCAAATTACACACTCTGTACAATATCTACTATCTACGCATTCTGTGCTGAGACATAATAATGCTACATTGTTGAGCTAATTGCTATGATGAGTGTATCCGTTGCTAGTTTTCAATTGTCGGAGTAATGGGTGCATCATTATTGACATCCGATTGGCTTCGCGTGCAAAACAGTTGAGCAGATTTAATATGCAATAAACGTATCAAAAATAGTTATAACGAACCTTTTCCGAAACGTCTAGATGTAGGCTCTGCAGCGCAGATGAGAAAACACCTGTACACATTCTACGTGAGTGTGATGCTTTGCATCATAAAAGGAGCCTCATTCTCGGAGGACCATTGGGTAAACTTGAGGATGTTAAAGAGCTCGCTCCTTGCCTAATAGCCCGATACTTTACGGATCTGAGCTTGGAGGGGAGATTTAGCGAAATGTAAACTCTCGCCTGCCATACAGTAGCCAGGCTCTTAACACTTTGTATCCCGGAGCCGTGTAAACACGTGATTATATAACCACGCGTTGTGTCCCGGTCCCGTGTTTTCACGTGGTTTACCAGCTGTCTAAAAAAATGCATTTTATTGAAATTTAGTGACTTTTATTAGTACTTTTTCGCTGCTGGTAAACCACGTAAAAACACGGATTCAGGATACAACGCATTGTTATTATAATCACGTGTTTACACGGCTCCGGGATACAAAGCACAAAAAAAGGAGTGAGGCCCTGTATATGTCCGTAAGGGCTATTGTTTGCAAAACTGTCATACAAAAACGACTTATTTAATTATTTCTAATAAATATATGAAGTTTAAAGTATTTTCATAATTATGACATTTTTAAGAAACCCTTAACAAATCATGAAATTTCACAAAAATGGGCCGGGCACAGGGTAAATTCTATGCGTATTCGGCCGGTACTTAAAGTGTTAATATATCGGGGCCGCTATTACAATGGGAAGTTAACAGAGTTATCTTCGACTGCCTATAAAGAAAAATCGATTTTTGTGTACGAAAATGAGTATATTTGAATGCACATTTTAAGTATCTTCATGAGTAACCTATAATTGAATATGTTTAAAGGAAAAAAATGTATTCATATTCTACTTTTCAAGCAGAAATCTTAATTTTACTTTGTAGATAAAATTAAAGATAAATGTTAACTTTGTAATCGGGGTCATGGGGTGCAATTATGAATCTTCTCTATCCTAGAGAATGATTAATTAGAAGATTTTATTTTTTCAATTCGACGACACTCTGTTTCGTATAATGGCCACACCGATGATTAAACGTCAAATGGAGTATAAAACTGCTTCAAAAACGGAAATAAAACTAATACGGTTTAGTCAATTTAACCTTTAGTCCTTAAAATGTAACATGATTAGAATGACAGTTGTCAGAAAAAGTGACGACATAACTTTGTAGTAACGTCAAAGGAGTTATTTATATTGACACACGAAAAATCATTTATATTTGGCGTGTTAATTTTTTTTAATACTCGTACAATGCTTAAAACATTTAATGTATTGATATTAATAACATATCTTTAACTTCCTTTAAAAGTGAAATTTCCAAAAATAATTCAAGTTATGATGTTGCGCCTTGAATCCGCAGCCTATATTATGCAGGTGATGTGCAGTTCTGTATGTAGGCACATAATAAATGAACACTGTATGGTCAACTATGGTTGTATTATTTATTGTAATGTGCAACTGTGTGACCAATATTCATTTACATTTCTAGTAATATTATAAGTTTTGTATGATTAGTTGTTTTATGTTATGTATAATTTTTATGTGACAACATTTACAATAACAATATTATGTGGAAGCCTCTAATTGGACTTTATGATATGTATTTATGGTATAATCGATTCTTATAAATGTATAAATGTCTGTTGGCTTTCCAATGAAATAAAATAAAATAAAAATAAAACATAAATCAACATTAATATATAAAATCAGCTTTAAAACTAAAAGAAAACTAAAATAAACCTAATTATTAACGAAGTTCTTACAAGGTTAGATCATTTTGCAAAAACGTTAGATCAATGTAAATTGATCGAATGAAAAAATAATTCATTTGATTTTGTTCATGAAAAAAGTATAAAGGTCTTATTATTTGGTGAATAAACACACTATAGTAGGATTGTTTTTGCGTTTTTATATCAATTTTCGGAAACAGAGTTGCATGAAATAATTGATAAAATCGATTTGATCAGTGATCAGTAATTTCCCATCACTAATGAAATTAGTTCGACAGCTGTCATTCTAGTCGAGCTATATTTTAAGGACTATAGTTAAGTGTTTTAGGTAATGCGCAATAATGTCGCAATAATGTCCTAAATGAAAATCATTATGTTTGATTTCACGTGTTCATCTTGTTTAACGTTTAATCATTAGTGTGGCAATATATGAAACAAAAATTAGCCGCACGGAAAAAATACATATCTCCAAATAAACCACTCTCTAAAGGGGATAGAGACGATTTATAATTGCAACCCTGGGGTAGTATTCTGAACTCAAAAGCGCGCCTTGGCGTATTTGTTCTAAATACACGCTAACATAGCGATCTCTGCCGTTCAGAATATCAGCCCTGATTGTCTTTCTTAAGCAGCATAGACAAAAATATATCACATTGTACGCTTCGCGTGAATACTCTGCGTAAAAAATAAACAAGATACGAGAATTACATTACGTGAAATGTACGATCAATCAATGTTCCATAGTAATTATATGCATACAATCTGTGTATCTGCTTTGCATACAAACGTTAGGTAATACGGTTATAGTAACATTCACTATAATAATATGTACAAAAAAATACTCGCATATTATGATGCGTGCCAGACTTGATTTTTAGATAAAATATAGATAAAAAAACCTTAGGTTTTGTGACGAAAGAATGATGAAGCAAATGTATATAGCGAGAATGACCTAACCTAAACTAACCTAACCTAACCTAACCTAACCTAACCTAACCAACCCAATACGAGGACGACCGAGAAAGACGTGGCATGATCATATAAACCAAAATCTCAAGTCTGATCATGTGAAAAGCGGACACAACCGAAGGGCATGTATGACAGAATGTATTAAATCTAATAACTTTTATTTCTCTGTAAATTTTATAAATAATGGGTTAAGATTTTCTGTATTCCTTTGTCGATTTATCTTTTAATTTTTTTAAAGATAACATTTACGTATCTATTAAAACATTTTATTTTAAAATAATAAATGCTTATTGGCCACAGAAAATAAAACATTTTATCAGAAATTGAAGATAAATCACCCATACAATCAATACATACATCAGGTGCATGCGGGCACAAATAACTTTATTATTATTATTCAAAGTTATTATTATGAGAAAAAATTTATTTGGACATTTAAAAGAAATCGTTTATACGTGTCAAACTAATCTTGAAATTTATCAAATAATAAAATATGGTACTTACCTTCAATAATAAAATCCAGCACTAAACTTTTTCACTAAATAATTTAACTACATTAAGATGTTATGTAAACCGTATCAAAATCGCAGTTGATTCAGAGATAATGTAGAACTTGAACTAATTTATCTTTACAAATGCATTTCCCTAATAACCTAGTCATCACTGCGCAGTAATAAATCCAAACTATAAATTCTTTATAATTCTCTCTGGTTAAAAGTTTTTCAACTATTTCGTGAAACCGTTTTGAAAATAACAGCTTTTCTTTTTTAGTTTTAGTCAAATTTAGTTTTCTGTATGAAAAATAGAATATGTTTACATTTTTTTTTCTAAACATGGTCAATTACCGGTTACCGACGAAGGTACTTTGAATTTTCATACAAATATACACACTTTCGTTCATAAATATCGATATTAGTTTATACCGTCTCAGTATATACCGATGAAGATAGGCGTTCATGATCGCGGCCCTGAACCCGCGAACTATTCACGGGGACCCGTCACAATAGATCTTCACAGGTCGCAGTGACGTCAGGAGCTTGCGTAGCACTGACCCCCACATCTAAGAATAAGAACAACAATTCCAATACATCTTGGTATAAAATAAATAATATTTTTCTTGAACTCGGTCGTTAGAAGCGCCGTGATAGCAACGCTTTTTCTACACCCTAGAGAGGGTTCAGAAACGCAATGCAGGAGAAATGGAGGGGTATCTTACATCTAGTGTCTCCCAAGACCATGACGCCCATGACGAAAATTACGATAAAGAAGAAGAAACACATTTCGGTAGATGTTTTAAAAAAAAAAAATTAAGCTGATCAACAGGCTTACGAAAGCCCTAACAGATTGGCATTATTGAGTATTTATTATTAAGTAACACTTAATATAAACAATTTTAAATTTACAAAGGTATAATTATGGCATAAGAATGAAATTAGTTTTTCATTTACAGTCCGCCTTTTCGTTAACATTAGACATGTCTTGTCCCAATAGAGACGAAGAAGCCAAACTTTCTCCGTCTTTGATGAGGTATTGTCTAATTAATTTGTCGTGAAAGGTGTGTATTTCCAATAGGAATAATTACAATCACATGTGTATTTATAATGTTTTTTCACAGCCGCAGCCTGTGATATTATTGTGAATATACATGCAAACTAAGACACGCTTCGAAAAGTTCAAGTCATGCATTACCTAATATAAATACATACATAGTTGGGAATACGTAACAAATTAACAAAAAGGCACGTGTTTGCCAGCGGCCCCCGACTTTCGCACAATTCGCTATTTCGCTCATTTTAAAAAACGATGTTTTTTACAAATTTTTACTGATAATACAAAAATTGTTCGGTTCCACGCAGTTGCTACCTATAGTGGTAGCTAAAATATTTTGAGTTTGTCCAAATGTTTGTAGACAAAAGACTGGATTAGGTCTAGGGCAGAGGTCGGCAAACTGCGGCTCGCGAGCCACATGCGGCTCTTTAGCCACTTGACCGCGGCTCACACAGCGCAAGTTTAACGTTTATTTTTTTTTGATTGATTTATTTATGTAACTTTTTGAACATAATGTTATATGTACATTGGCGGGCTTACTGCCAAATGGCAATTTCTTCCAACCAATCAATAAAATGATATTTAAATTTATTTCAACAAAGAGGGAAAACATTATTGATAAGAGAATATGGAAATCTAAGCATTTACAGGTCCTATGACCTGATTTGGCTGGTTAGAGTGGCCACTTTACACACTGTGTAACATTCACCATTCTGCCCATGTTCAAACATCCACACCTCCTCAACCCTTCGTCTGCTGACTTTTGTGAAGTAAAGGAGCTGAAACCTTTATTACGCGGGTGAGATTCGTCCGGTTGAACCAAATCACCTACTAGGCTACGCCTGAAAACAATTTGCCAATTTTTATACTTCTTCTTTTACCAGGTAGTTAATTCAACAATGTTTGAGTATGTCCAAATGCTTGCAGACTAGCTGGATTTCCTCCCTAGGGAGTTGTTCATATTTAAATGTATTTCAACAGAAAGGGAAAACATTATTGAGAAGGGAATATGGAAATCTATGCATTTACAGGGCTTATGACCTGTCATGACTGTCAATGACAGGTCATAATGTAAACAAGCGAGATAAAAGTGTTTTCTACGGCCGCGAGAGGTCAGAATAGCACCTAATTTAATACACTATATTTTAAAATGTTACAGAGTGTGTAAATTGGCCACTTAAATAATACAATTAAAAATCATAAGCCTTGTAAATGCCTAGAATTCCATATTACCCTCTCAAAAATGTTTTCCCTCTCTATTTCAAAAAATGGATCTTAATAACTCCCTAGGGAGGAAATCCAGCCTGTCTACAAACATTTGAACGCACTCAAAACATTGTTAATCTCAACATATTACAACAGAGATGAAGAAGATTTAAGAGAAGGTAATATAGAAGCCTAGGCATCTACAGGGCTTGTGACTTGTCAATGGCTGGTTTAAGTGGCCACTTTACACACTGTGTAACATTCACCATTCTGCCTATATTGGAACATCTATATTCCTTCAATTCTTTCACCTGTTGATGTTTGTGAAGTTAAACAGCTGAAACCTTTATTTA
This sequence comes from Micrasema longulum, assembly GCF_059751315.1. NCBI lineage: Eukaryota > Metazoa > Arthropoda > Insecta > Trichoptera > Brachycentridae > Micrasema > Micrasema longulum. Next base: position 220,059 of record NW_028277288.1, read on the forward strand.
TGCGGGTGAGATTCATCTAATTGAATTATTTCACCTACATACTAGGCAACGCCTGAAAATATTATTTTTTCAATTTCTATACTTCTTCATGGACCATGAACCATGATATAAACGGCTCCCCAGGGAGTTGAATCCAGTCCTTATATTTTCAATTTTTATACTTCTTCATGGACCAGGTGGATTTATCAATAATATTTTGAATATGTCCAAATTTTTGTCGACAAGGACTGGATTCAACTCCCTGCGGCGCTGTTAACATTAACATATTACAACAGAGATGAAGAACATTTTAAAGAAGGCAATATAGAAGTCTAGGCATCTACAGGGCTTATGATTGGCTAGTTTGAGTGGCCACTTTACACACTGTGTAACATTCACCATTCTGCGCATAAATAAAGGTTTCAGCTCTTTAACTTTGCAAACATCAACAGATGAAAGAATTGATGTTATTTAGATGATCAAATATGGGCAGAATGGTGAATGTTACGCAGTGTGTAAAGTGGCCACACAAACTCCAATCATTGATTCCAAACTTTCAAAATTTTCCTTCTTTTAAAAAACATGCACTATTCTGTATTCAAACTAAAGATATGAACTCTTTTTTTCTGAGTTATTTTGTTTCCCTTTAATAATAATGAATATTTTTGTGTTTTTTTAAAAATATTTTTTATTTCCTTTTTTAATTACTGTAAAAGAAAAATACCATTTTATCTTTTACATAATATTTTTTTTATTCTTTCTTATGTTACACTAAAATATTATAACTTTCCATTATTTATTATAGGAGCAAAAATTAATTAACATTTTCTTGTATACCCACAAACAGGCCACGCCTTTGTGGGATTTTTTTGTTTACTATTTTTACTATTAATATGTATTTCATTGCTATATAATTATGTTTTATTTTTTTATACTCTGTTTTATTACTTGTGTTTATTGTAAAAAAACAAAAAAAACAAAATTAAATTTAAAAAAAACAGCCAATGACAGGTCACAAGCCCTGTAAATGCCTAGACTTCTATATTGCCTTCTTTAAAATCTTTATCTCTGTTGTAATATGTTAATCTCTACAAACATTTGAACGCACTCAAAACATTGTTAATCTCATTTTTATTTTGAAAGTATGGTACACCGTAATGCCTCGTGTTTGATACAGAAGTTTTCAATAATTTTGATTTGCTTATCTCGGGCCATTAACGAATAAATAATTACAATGATAATACATTACTTACACCTAGAAAACGACAAACGTGATTGATAAAATTGATAATGTATCTATCTGATCACGGAAAGGTAATGAAAAAAACATTATGTCGCATTAACGTCATTGTTTTTTTTTCCAACAATAAAATGGTGTCTTCGTATAAATGTTAGTTAAGCACGGTGAAAACATCAGAAGAAAAATTGCAATCTAGGGGCAACTGACTAGTGACGCGCGTGGCCGCCATTTTGTATCGCAAATTGCATCGATACGCCCCGGAAAATGCACAATAATTCGTTACATCAACAGGAAGAATTGTTTTTATCAATAATTATGCGTCGTGAAACATGCATCGGCCTCGTGGCGAAATGTTCAGCGCGTTTGCCTATCATGCTAGAGGTCTCTGGATCAATTCCCGACATGGTTGATATGAAATATTTAAGTATTGAAAAGTGTGTTTTTACACTAGAATATTTCGTAGTAAGACTGATCATCTTACCTTCACGTAAAAAAAATCTGATCATGATACGCTGCAATTGGTGACTAATATGCAGTGCCCTATGCACCATTAGGTACGGAACGAGGTTTAAAATATTTTGTGAGTAGTTACTTCATGTATTTTTAGGTTTTATGTTAAGCTGCGTTATTTTTTTCATACAACCCATTTCGTCCATTTCGACGAAAATGTAATTTTAAAAATAAGTATTTGCTATACATTTTTTTTTTCTTTCCTCACTTTAATTTTTTAAAATTGTTATTGATTTCAATTATACATGTGTGTCGTCGTTGCGCCAGTAATATCTGTTAAGTGATTTATTTTTTAAAAAGTATTTTTAACTTCTCATTAAGATTACACAATTTTGTTACAACAAAATATAGTTAAATATTTTGTCAAAATAAAATTACGTAAATTTGTCATCAATAAAAATGTATTTGAAAATTAAATCCACCATCAAAAGATTTATTGTTTGAATTATCTCCTTCAAAAATTCAAAATGTCGCTTACGTGAAGGCTTGTCAGTACCGAGGTATGTAAACAAGTATGGCCAAAGAACACTTCATTATACAATTACTAAAATTTTCAAAAAAATTCCTAGGCAGATCTTAAAAGAAAATGTTGATAAAACTTTTAAGGAAAAAATAATTAAATGGCTCATATGTAACAAGGATTTAAATTGATTATTATTTTATTTTAACAAACATCTATTGAATTTTATGTATGTAAATTTTGTGTAAAAATACGTATGCTTTTAGTTCTTAATAATTTTTATATTACTTTTTAAATTTATATAATTTCTCTAACGTTTTTCTTTGTAAAGGAAAAATAAGAAACCTGGTGACAAGCCGGTTTCGCGGTTTAGTGGGTTTCATTATTTTTCCTTTTATATTTTTTCTGTCTACCTGCTTAAATAAAAATAATTAACAGATATTGCCGGCGCAACGACGATATATTATAAAGAAGTGTATGTACCGTTGTCAAATGGACTGAATAAGTCCGTAATAAATAAATATAGGTAGGACTTCAATATTTTAATTTTGGTTCCGCTTACTTTAAGTCGTAGGTAAAAAACCTTTGCTAAAAATGGGAAAAAAGGTTTTAGAGCGGGGTTCGAACCTCGGGCCTCCTGGTCAGAAGTCCGGTGATCACGGGGTCACAGCCCGTCTCAATGAACGAACAATTGTTGGGTATGTTCAAATGCAGGTATCCGATTTAATGCTCTATATTTTTGAATAGATATATATCAGAAGCGGGCGTGAGGTTTTTTGATTATAGAAGCAGTCATTTGGTACCAGGTAAGTACATAAATAAATTTGTATCGCAATTACTAACACATAAATTCGTATTAAGTGTAAACAAAAAGAAATAAACTAAAACTCAATTTTATGCAATAGTTTTAGCATAATAGAGCTATATTTCAAAGTTCAATATTATAATACCATCTTTTTATCCGATTTAAGCACTAAAAAAAGATATTTAAGATCTCAGTTTGCGCATGCGCAGACTTGTTAAATTCATTACTGAAAGACCACCTTAAAGGAACTAAAACACTTACGCAGTTCCATATGCCAGAATTAGACTGAGCGCAGTGTATTTTACAACGGTTCGTGCATAAATGCCCAGTCGGAAGGTTGTGTGTGGGGTTGTTGCAATTTTTTAGACGTTATTAATGAAAGCACATCAGACTCATCCAAGATCGCTACGAACTAATCAAAAAATATTTTTTGTAGTTATTTAAAAGATTAGTTAACTTATGGCTAATATTATAAGATATAAAAAAAATTAGATACTGATTGTTTGAAGGTCAAATTAAGCATTGGTTCCATCCAATCTATGGACGGACCGCGCGTGATGCATATCTATTTTAACAGAATAATGTTGTTTTTAAATCAGCAATCTACATTTTTTCTAGTCACTTCATTGTATGTTAATGAAAAATATTTACTATTCTGATTGCAAGGACTGTGATTGCAAACATTTTCTAAGATAATATACCTACCTTTCCGTCTTGCGATAAATCTTCACGAGAAATGATCGCGCACGCTTACGAATTGGCTTCTAATACCTACCTTAACATTTCTTCCATTTTGAATTAGTATTCCCAAGATGGCCGCGACCCAGATGGGCGTGCAAAGCTTAGGATTTATCTTCCCGCGTAATTTGCTAAAACAATCATGTTCCATTATCTAGTTGATCCTGTCACCATGGGAACGTTGAGGAATGGTTGGTTTTTTAGTCGTTGGCGTTGGTAAAATAATGTAATATGAAACGTCGCGTATTACCAGTGACGACATGTGGACTAGAAATCGTGTCTGTGACAGAAATGTACCCAGAAACTAAAATGCAAGCAACGATCCACGGAAAGACGGATGCTCGGTGTATGTCTAAGGGACAGAATACTGGAGACACCCGCATAAAACGGAGACCATCAGCAAACACAAGAAGACGGCCCGACGATATTGCCTCTGCCTCTATGACTCTCTAGGGCGGAAATCCAGCCTGTCTGCAAAAATTTGAACGTTCTCAAAACATTCATAAAATTAAAATCAATTGAATCACCTTTTAAAGCGCCCTTCAGTGCCTCGATTATGAACGCTATCTTCATCTGTATATATCAAGACGGTATTTTATTTATTTATTAATTTACACGCCCTACGGGCTTTTACATACATTAGAAATTACATTCAAGTGCAGCAGTGAAACATAAGTATGTAAATTTAGTTAAAATTAAAGTTAACATAAGAAAAGCTAAAAGATACAATAATAAGTAAAAATCAGGAAATGTACCAACACAGGTATATATGGGGACATTGAAAAATATTTAATAAATTTACATATGAAAACATACACACATACATATATGTACATACATATAAGTTTATACATTATTATAGAGATACATGATAAAATTAAATTGTAAATAAAGAACAATATTAAGAAATTTTATACAAATTAATTTATAACCTTTTGGGGGGGGGGGGGTCGGTAGTATATCCTTATAATCGCTACAGGGAATTTATCTTCAACTATACCGTCAAGGTGAAGGTATGATGTCTTTATCTTCCCATCATAATCAAGGCCCTGGTATATTACTAAAATGGCGCAAAGAGACGGATACGTTTCAAAATTGGTAGGCAGAAAAGTCGGTGGGTATGTTCTACCGCCTGTTTATTATTACAAGAATTTCCTAGCCTATTTCATTTATTAGATTCGTTAGTACCTATTTAAATTTGATAATATTTATATTTTTGTTTTTTTTTATAAAACTCTGTAGTTAATGACTTTAATTTAAAATATCAATCAAAACGCTTTGGTTAACATATTATTTTTAAGAAAAATTAAATATTAGCTTTTTTATGATTTACCAAATATATATTTTAATTTTGGTGACCATTTTCAACGAGTTTTAAATAACTCACTTTAGAAAATGGAAATCAAATTGGGGTAGAGTGGGGTTCGAACCTCGAACCTCTGATCCGTGATATATAATTATAATAATATCGTAAAGCTTAACAAAAGAGATTTTAATGATAATTTTATCAAAATCATTATTTAAATTTAGCAAGTACTCTCAGGTAAAAATCCTGCAAAAGGAAATCGACTGGAGATTAGTCAGTCTCATGGTGTGATTTGGACAAACTCAAAATATTGTTGATTTACTAAATGTTAATGTATGGTGGAACGAGTTGAAGCCTATCTTCTCCAATCCGTTTTCTAACCCCCATTTTCAATACTTTCCACTGTGGTTTTAGCTGCGTAGCGTCTCTTACCTTTGGATAAGAAATATTTTAGATGTAATTTATACCAATGTATTTCAGTACATTATAATGTTAAAAATATGTATCAAACTTACTCTGTCAAAACTGTATGCCAAGCATCTTTCTTGGTTTTCATTATATAGGAAGGCAAGCCCTTATTTTCAATCACATTCAAGTGATTTTTTTAATTCTTTTAAATATTTATTTGGAAGTTCAACAAGGATACATAAAATGCATACAATTTTTAGGCAGGCATTACTAACATTCTTTATACATATCCTCAATTATAGAACTCCACCATCTTTCATAAATTATATAAAATAAGTGTGTAAAATCAATTTAAGTAATAATAAAGATAACGTTCGGTGAAAGATAAGAATAAAGATTGAATTTAAGAAATATAATTGAGTTAAACATAAGTTACTTTTTTTTTTAAGAAAAGAAAAGAGAAAATACGAACATACAAGATGTAACAAAATAAACTAAAATTAATTTACATACACAAAAATAAAGATTAGGCATTTGATCTAAGACACATAGTATTATTTTTTTACTAATATCTAAATTATTATGGGTTTCTTTGTATTTTAATTAATTGTGATAAAAAAGGAACATGAATAAACTAAAGAACTCGTTTTTACCTTCTCCTCTTCTTCCCAATTTTGATTTCTTTTTTTAACGGTTTTCTCCATGTCCGCCATTACACTGACACCTGACAGTAGTCTCGATTTGACTTGGACGTTTGTTTTTGTTGTTAGAAAAAAGTTACTGCGCACGCGCACATATCAGTGTTGACTGTTTAAAAAAATGAAGCGTGAATTGTTATTGCAGGTAGTAAATATTTTTATATTTAAGCTTTTTTTAATATCGGTTATAAACAGTTAAATCGGGTAAAGTTATTTCTTGATGAAACTTGGTATAAATAAATCTATTAAGCAAGGAGGGTAGAACTTCATATATCTTTTTAGATTATCTGCTTCCGACCTTATAACCGGCCCTAGGCCTAACCCAAGGATAGTGTGAGAATTCCTTGGCTTCTCTGGCAGTAAGCCAGTCGAGGTAATCTGGACTAGCAATCGTGGCTGTTTTAAAATGTGCGGTATTTGTATAATTAATACTTGTACGCATCGCTACGATGCGCAATGGCGCCTAACGTCTGCAGACAAGTCTTGCGGGTCAAGCTGTCAAGCGTTACATAAGTAAAGCTAGGCTTACATGAGGACAATGCGGTAGACGGGACAACCTTGTCTTGTCCCAGCTTCGTGAAGAGCCCAGCAGCTCGATCACAAATAACTATCGACGTGATAACAATTTCTCACCATGGTTGTTCATCGTATTCGCGATCACAATGGAACATCCGCGAACACCTCATATTAAATGTCAAAACATTTACGATTCGCGACGTATAATCCTGCTGCGCAATCAAATATTTTAATTTCACCGGTGTAAATATGGAAAATATTCCAAAACTGCTATTTTTATTTATTATTCATCACGTTATTGCATTTAGCCGGCGGTTAGCTTGCCAAATGTCAAGAAAAGCAGTCCCCACGGTAATTGTAATTTAATTTTCACTTTTTTGTATTAGATACTCCTTACTATTTTGCAAATACAATATACTGTATTATTATTTATAGTAAACGCCGATTTTTCGCCAAAAACTGTATTTATTTACGAGGAAAACAAAAAACACGAGCGTTCACTTAGAGATTACATACGCGTTGACTTAGGACTGCGATAACTTAAGCATGTTCATTATTGTTCATTGTGATCGCTCAAATGCTTAGCACGTTTTAAGCACGTCGATAGTTATTTGTGATTGAGCTACAGGACGGGACAATACGAAAATTTGGCCGTATTTCACACGCGAGGGCTGCGAAAATCAATACACGACGACATTTGTTACGAGTGTTAATATTTCTTTTACACCAAGATGCATTGGAATTGTAAAATGACGAACTAAATAATAAAAAGTCATTTTCGGGAGAAAAAATGCGTGGGAGCGACACGCACGCGTCGAGGAAATCGCTATTGGCTCATTTTTAACGTGTATCGTGGTGATCCGTCCGGTTATTTATTTATTTTGCGTAGTAAAATCACGCTAAGGGCGTTTACAATATTGAAGAAAAAATATTTTGTAGAAAATCAGAACCGATTCATTTCGTTGTTCCTGGACTGACACCTGAAGCGTAAGACTGAATGATCGAGATACGCTGCAGTTGAAACACCAATGCAGTGCCCAATGCACCACTAGGTGCCGATAGAGAAGTGATGATGACGAACCTACTGCGGTTCCAGAATAGATTGCCAAATTAAAAATCAAAACTAATTTTTCATTTGAAATAACTTTTTTTTTTCTATCCCAATTCGAGTTTTTTTTAAGCATTTTTTTCTCGAACGATTACAACATTCGTACGGAAATGAAAACTCTGCAGGAAAAATTACAAATTGGTCTGGAGTCGAATAAATTTAATTAAATAATTTCATGGTCGCTTATCGGAATTTATAACAGGAAACAATGATGTAATATTTATGTTGAAAAAGCGACCCCGGAAAATAACTAATCAATTCAAAGAAAAACCCTTCGTAAAAACTCAATGAGGAAGTTTAGTGCTACGGGGGAGTTTTACATAAATATGTTTTTTTACACGAGATAAAAAATAGAGCATTTAATAGAGAAATATCACATACTACAAATACCGCCAGAATCACAATCAGATTCTTTCTTTTTTTTTTTTTTTAAAAAGAAATATTTGCGTTCTTATGATTTACCCAAATATTTAATTTTGAGGGCCATTTTCAACGAGTTGTAAATAACTCACTATTAGAAAATGGAATCGAGTTGGGGTAGAGTGGGATTCGAACCACGGACCTTTGGTCCGTGAGTCCGAGACACTAGCCACAGGACCACAACCCGATTACAAATCGCATTTTTTTAAAATGTCTTATATTGTCGATCCATTTATTTCTTTTCACATGATTTTGGGGAATAAAAAACTAATATCAACTCACAGAAATTCCATTCTTGACTTCAGTCAAAAACTTTGGTATTATCATTTAGGGTGGCACGATCGGGTTAACGAAGTTAGTCGTAAACTTGATAGCAGTTTGCACTCACTTAAAAGATTGCAGAATTTCTTGCCAATTAATGTTAAACAAACATTGGTCCAGAGCTTTCTTCATCCACTTCTTGATTACGCAGATGTGCGTTATCCAGATGCTAACTCTGAATTACTTGAAAAATTGGAGCGATTGCAGAATGTTTGTATACATTATATCTTTAGTCTTCGCTTGTTATTATTTGAAGTGGATGCTGTGTTGCTATTAAAAAATACCGATTTTATTAATCATAACTGATGTTTTAATCACTTACCATCAAGCTGTCGATGTGTTAGATAAAGATAAATTAATAAATGGTAAAATGTTAAAGCTCCCGCATAATACCAATCCCCACAAAATTCCCAATCGAGTTGAGATTCCCCGCAGTTTGGGGAATTCCCCACAAATTGGCAACCCTGTGTACAGGTGTCCGATTTTGGAACTAAACTAGTATGTAGGAGTCCGATTTTGAAATAAACACTGATTTTTGATGGCGTCTTTCTTTACATTCTATCCGTTTTTGTAACGCATGGATAGTACCGTTCAAAAGTATGAGTCAAAATCTATCAGAATCAGTTGTTATCTAAATTTGCACCAGAATGCCAGATGTCTGTCTTTGACACTACACTACTCGCATAACCCACCCAATTTATTCTAGCCTAACCTAACTTCACATAACAAAATAAATTGGAAAACTCAACAATTATTATTGTTGCATTAAAATTAAAAAGGCTTAGCGACGTTCAACCCTTTCGTTAAACGTTCATTTTACGAACGGCCATTCAGTTTATTTATTATTTATTTAATTCTTGACAAGAATACATTATATAATTGAATTAACAATGTATTCCTCACTGCGAAAACCTGTGACAAAGAAGAAATTTTACAATTTTAGTTTAGTGTGATATATACACATACATTTTTTTACACAGTGAATAAGGAAATATTGTTTTTTTTTTACAGTTTTAAAGTAATAAAGGTCTATAAAATACTGTCCAATCAAAAAAAAATCTGCTAGTTATTAGTAACAAAAAAATATTTTTAAATTTGAATTCCCGCTAAAACGGTCATTCCATTGGCCACGCCCCTAATTATTATTATTATTATGGATAACTTATATTGCGCCATTTTTGTAATATATTACCTCAAGGGCGCTTTACATAGTGATTCTATAGTTAAAAGTTTTTTTTATTGAAGCTTTTAAATTTGTAATTTAATTAAAACAACTTATTTTGTTGACACATGCAACGGATGTATTCAAATGATTTAGAGAACAAGTGGGTTTTAAGTTTTCTCCGAAACATCACTTCACTTTTACAGCCTCGCACCTCTGCTGGGAGAGCATTCCATGCCACAGGGCCTGCGACCGCAAATGTGCGTTCACTAAATTTAGTGCGCTGTTTGCGTAGAGGTATAATAACTTTTCCTCTCGCCGTAGACGTAGCTGATCTAAGCGTGAGACGCCTGTCAGCTAGTTCATCTGGAATGCATAGTTCCCTTAGATATTCCGGAGCAGAGTACGCCACGATTCATGTTCATTTGTTCCTGGCCATTCAAATTTGTTTAGAGTATTATCACAAATCTTGACGCCACACCTGTCAAGGCCAAACATGTTTCTTTTTTCTAGCGACATATTTTTTTGAAGTTCTTTTTTTAATTTTCGTATGAAAACATTTTTCCACAATATCTTTATTGATTTTAAAAATACAATTAATTTTGCCAAATCCATTTTACATATTTTTATCGGTATTCGTGGAATGTGATATTTCCCTATTGTTTTAGCCTTGTTACATAGATTTCAAAAATAATTGATTTTAAACACAAATATATTGTTACAAATCACAGCTAAGTGTAGGCAGCTTGGATTAAATGAATTATAGGCCGACCATAATTTCCGTGTTAGTTGCATATCCATTAATATATTTTTAATTTTCTGCCGACCGAAATGGACACCAAGTCATCGGAACAATACGCACCATCCCTCGATTACAGCAGAGCCAGGAATAAGCGCGCAGCCCGTTGGCCACATGTGCGGCTATGATACCTACAGTCTACAATAGCCACCCTTCGGATATATTTCTTTATTTCGTTAGCCATAATGTTAGAAGAGTGCTTTATTTATTTATTGATTACGTTTTAGCAAGAACACTTGAAAAATTATCTACTATTCTTAATTTTTATTTTTTGTAAAGTTATTAATATAATTTTTATTAAAGAATTCCGCTCGTCCATGAGCTATGTAGCTGCAAGGCGATTGGTAATCTTACTTTAATATGTCAATGTTATAAACCATACATTTTGTTAATGGGCTCTAGAATTTCAACAGTCCATGCGCTCAGTAGCTGCAAGACTTGTTAAAACCTAACTCCTATTTAAAAAAATTAGTTTTTTTGAGATTTTATTTTAGTATCATTCAAACACTTTACTTCATTGTCAAATTAAAACAAAATGTAAATGGAGGCTAGATTACTTACCGTACATGCGCTCTGTAGCCGCAAGACGTGCAGGTTTACTTATTTATTGTGCAGCGCCCAAATTATTGTATTGAGTTTCACAAAAATGGCGCTATATAAATTATCCAACTTTATATGTCTTTGTATATATATATATATAATTATACTGTACGTGTGATGTCACTGAACTTCTCCTAAACGGCTTAAGCGATTTACGTGCGGTTTTCAGCGAAATGTAGATCTATGCGCTGCGCGTGTTCGTAGATATTAAATTTTTAATCGAATCTGTCTGTTTACATCGATCTACCAGGGTTGCATTCGACGAGAATGCATATACAAAAAAATGGAAGTTTAGTTTAGTTTAGTTTAGGAGTTTTAGTCCCAACAATTATGTATGGAAGTGAAACATGGAACTGGCAGAGGAAGGATGAAAGCCAAGTGAACGCGGTTGAAATGCGATCTCTTAGACGAATGTGTGGGAAATCAATGTATGACAGGGTTACGAATGATGAAATCAGGCGAGAGTGTAAATCTGAGACAAGTATAATTGATAAGATTAAGAAAGGGTCTCTGAGATGGTTTGGTCACGTAGAACGAATGGACGACGAGAGAATGGTAAAACAAGTATATATGGCAAAAATGAACGGCAACGTTAGACGAGGACGACCAAGGAAGACGTGGCATGATCAGATAAACCAAAATCTTAAGTCTGGTCATGTCAAAAGCAGACAGAACCGAAGGGCATGTATGACAAGATGTATGAATGTGGAAGAGGCTAGGAGTGTATGCCAGGATAGACATGTGTGGCGGTCCATTCTCTCTGCCTACCCCTACGGGGAAATGGCGTGATGGTAGTAGTAGTAGTAGTAGTAGTGGAAGTTTGTTTTTAAATGTTTACAAAAAACAACCTTCAGGTTTTATGGATCCCAATCAGATTATTTCCTTGCATTCCTTACAATTTCTTCCCATGTATTTATTTTTACTGGATTTTTGGTAATACTAAAATAATATTGACTGACATCAAATACATTTTTGAAAATCTCATTCATGTATAAAGTGCACCCCTATTGGTGAAAAGAGACGAGTTTGACATTTGCAAAAAGAATTCTATATTTGAAAGTGAATAATTTTATGTTTTGGAATTCAACCATAAACAAGCACCTAGGTGCCTACTTATCAAAGAAAAGTATTTTCCAAGCTAATAGCAGGCAAGCCAACGATCGGGCAGGACAACGTCTGTCGGGTCCGCTAGTGTATATATATACAAATCAAATGCCGGTATTCAATAAACAGCCTAGCCGCTAAGTTGAGTGGCTGAACTATTTGGCGGCGACAGACATACCACGGTGCACTTCTGGGGGCGCGATAATAGTTTTTAATATTAATGACTCGTTATTTCAGTAAAAAAAACTCCGCCGGTAGAGATAGATGTGGCCGGTTATTTAATACATAGATTAATGGTTAATTAGGCTCCCGACAGGAGTGCGGCGGGCAGTGAAGCGAGAGACTTGGGTTGGTTGGTTGGCTGTCAGTCGGTCCTAGAAAGGATCCTCTCATCCCCGTCGCTAGAGAGCTGCCTGGAGCAGGGCACGGCCTGCCCACCGGCGCCCTGGCCTGCTCTAGGACGGTCCCCGGCGGCTAGGTGCCCGCCGAGGCACCTAGAGCTGCCTAGATCCAGCTTTTCTCACTCCGACTGTCTAAGGTTAAGGCAAACACACACCATGAGCTCGGCGATTCGCCTTGGGAATATTTTATGTACTTGAATAATCTTATCATCATCACCATCATTATGGTTGCATAATTTATATAGCGCCATTTTTGTGATTTTAGCTCAAGGGCCCTTACACAAAATAAAATTTCAACACGTCTTGCAGCTACAGAGCGCATAGACGGTTGGGATTCTTATTCCTCATTTCCAATTATGATCTATTTTAACAGTCACAGATAAAAGCTAGATTACAGTACGTCTTGCAGCTACAGAGCGAATGGACGGTAAATAATCTAGCCCCCATTTACATTTTATTTTCATTTGACGATAAAGTTAAGGGTTTGAATAATATTATTTACTTACAATTCAACATTATTTATTTACGACAAATGCCTCCATCTTTATATCTCTTTTATTCTTATTTTCGAAATTATTCGCATATGATTACATAATGACGTGCGGCGTTTGCTTTCGAAAAAAAATATAGTGTTTTTTTTTCTAATTTTTTTTTTCTTTTGGATTTAGATAATTGTTTATTTTATGTTTGAGAATCTTTGTTAACATACTGTAGTGTTATTTGTAAAAACCTGTAATTGGCTTATTTGTTATTTATTTTGATTTTTATATAAAATAATTGTAGCTGTTGATTATCCGAATAAAAAAATTAAAAAAATATATAAAAACTCTCAATTTTATATAAAAAAAACTCTCAATTTTCGAGAAGGGAATATGGAAGTCTAGGCATTTACAGGGCCCATGCCCTGTTTGCATTGGTACACCAATCGCAGCGTATCTTCATATGTTTTGTTACATGAAGGTAAAATGATCAGTCTTACGCTTCAGGTACCAGTCCAGGGACTAATTAATATTCTAGTGTGAAAACACTCTTTTCAATAAATATTTCATATCAACCATATCGGAAATTGAACCAGAGATCTCTTGCATGGTAGGCTAACGCGCTGACCATTACACCACGAGGCCGTACATAAGTAAAATAAGGTAAATATATACTACCAAAAAATTGAAGTCTGCTTGAAAAATGTATCAAAATGCAATGCAAAATAGCCTTTAAGAAAATTAGAAACTTTAAAACAAGGTCAATTACTTTGAATTTAGTTTGAGACAATAAATTACCCATATCTTATTTACTTTACGCTTTTATTCTTTAATCTTTTATCTTATACATATTACCTACAATTTACTTTTTAATTTTTCTTATTTACTTTATGTACCTACTGTTTTTCATTATTAATTTTTTTATTAGGTACATATTTTTATACCAAGCGATTGATGTTACATTATATCCATATTTTTCTCTGTTTTATAATACAAAGTTTTTACTTTTGATTTTGCATTGCAGTATGCTTTTTTGGTTTCTACATGTCTTAAAAAAAGTGTATTTGTTTTTTTTTAAATTATTACTATGTTTTACTTACCTGTATTATTTTTGTAAATGCCCCTGGGCGTATTGTAAAATGAAATGAATAAAAATATGGATTTACTTTTTACAATAAAATTAAAATTATAATAATAAAAATACTTTGTAGTTTTATTCCACTTTTATTTATAATTATTTTATAATTTTTTTACCAGTGACCGGGTTTCATCGTGACCGACATCGTCAGACATGTCGGTCACGACGAAACCCGGTCACTGGTAAAAAAAATAAAAAAATAGTTATAAATAAAAGTGGAATAAAACTATAAAGAATTTTTATTATTATAATAAAAATGCAGTTCCACGAAGAAATGTCAGTAGAAAAACGCAATATGATAAAATTTAAAATCACATTAAAAAAAACCCCCACAAAGGTACGGCCTGAGTGTGGTTACTAGATACACATAAAAAAACTAAAATGATTTATTTAAAAAAAAACTTAAACTCAAATTAAACATGTATTACATAGAATTCTAATATACCAGAAGGAGCGTAGAATCATGTTTGCATGCATCGCACTGTGTCCAAAAGTCTGACATCCCACCTGCGCGCATGTATGAAGTGGCCGCGAAATGTTACCAGACCGCGAATAATATATTATCATTACACAAATGTAAGATAATTTTGGGTAATGTTATTTTATGTTTTAACACAAAAAATATTTTAGTGATTGGACTAAAAAAAAAAACTAGGTACTTTTACTAGGCAAACGTAAAAAAAATCATTTGGTAATTAAATAAGTTAATGCGGTTTAATATTAAACTAAGGCTTATTATTAGAAAGCCGGGTGAAAAATTCGACTACCCTGGCAACACTAACAAAATGTCCATCTTGTTTTATTTCACAATCTTACAGACGGTAAAATAATCGCATTCTTGAATAATATTATTTGAAAATTTTCTACTTACATATGAAATGTGATCCCACCCCATTTAATCCCAGCTGTATTTTGACACTTACAAACGACACAACACTGCATAACTGAATTTATATCGGCAGATACGTACTAACTGACATCATCTATAGAGTGACTAATGGCCAAAACGTAGAACTACTCATTTATGAGTAGTTGAGTCGGCTTCAGTGAGATGCGCGTACGCGGTTTCTAAACTATTATAATTCTATGCTGATTATATAATATTAGCAAATCATGTGAGTAACAATTTTTTTTTTAAATCAATTTAAGAAAAGTACTTAAATTTGTTTATTAAAAATAAAACTAAATTTTCTCGACACTGAAATTTAAAAAAAAACAGATTATTCTTTTACTTTTACTACTGAATTTGCACTTTTGTATGCGGTTTCGTGATGTGTTTATGAATATTAAAAGGCATTATTATTATTATGGATAATTTACGAAGTGTAATTTTGTTAATTTACTACCCTAAAGGTGCTTTACAAAGCGATTCTAGATTTATTGATTTAAACTTGACTTAAAATTGATGTGCAACTTTTTAGAAAGATAAGGTATTTTGAAATCATATGTTACGGATGTATTTAAATGAGTTTTATGTTTTTTCCAAAACATTACTTCACTCTCACTTGGTCTCATTCCATGCCATAGGGCCTGCGACGACAAATGCCTGTTCGCCGAATTTAGTGCGCTTATTGCGTACAGGTATAATAACTTTACTCGTTCTATTTCACACAGAAAAATATATTCTTCATCATTTCGGAAACAGATACCTAAATGTATGATTTTACTGTAATATGTAAAATGTATTCCTGGATATTTATTTATTTTAAAGAAACAAACAGTCGACAATGACATAATAACATTTTTTAAAATACGGTTTAAAGACAGACCAGCGAAGTTTCTAAATAAGAATCGTACATATATTAAAATTAATACATTTATTTAACTGTACCTTTAAGGTGATTTTCACAAAAGCGGCAGTCTATAAATTATCCAAAGTAAAATTATAATTATATTATTAATCGAAGGTAGACTGGCAGTGCACAACGGAGTTTTAGTCCCAACAATTATGTATGGAAGTGAAACTGGCAATAGAAGGATGAAAACAGAGTGAACACTATCAAAATGCGACCACTTAGACTAATTTGGGGGAAACCAGAATGACAAAATCAGGCGAGAGTGCAAATCTGAGGAGTATTAGGTTGTGGTCCCGTGGCTAGTGTTGTAGACTCATGGTTCAAAACCCCTCTATCCAGAATTTCTTATAGTGAAGTTATTTACAACTCGTTAAAAATGCCTCCAAAATTGAAATATTTGGGTAAATACCTATTATTATTATTTTTTTTATGAAAAACATTGCTACGATTAAGGAAGGGGTCACTATGATGGTTGGGTCATGTAGAATGAATAAGTGATCAAATAGTAGTAAAATATATTTGTATGGCGAGAATGAATGGTAAAGTAGGGCGATGATGACCAAAAAAGACGTGGCATGATCTCTGCAAGTAGTAATAATGGTAGTTGGGAATTTAACAATGATTATTCACATATTTATACAAATAATAAGTTTATACTAGTAGTTGAAGCATGATTTAACACCGGTATAGGCATGTATGTTAGTTCAAGGCATTAGGAATTAATTACGCTAAATACATGTCTCCCTGTTATTGGATCAGATGTTGATGGGAAATAATGGATTATTGATTCTTCGATCATAAGCTCGTACCGTGATCGTTTCCCCGTCTACCTCCTATACCTAGCCGCAGTCGCGAGCGGACGGACCGGTTCACGGCGTGTGCATTTGTCCAAGTTAGTCGAGCTCGAGCCTAGCGCAGTTATTTCCCTGAAGGGGCTCCGTGCGGACGCGTCGTGTGTGCACGAAACGAGACCCAGCATTGCCACGAACGGCTCTAATATATTATCACTTCCGATCGCGGATTGAATTAAAAAACTATTAATTTGCGCAAAAAACCGGCAAACCGGCCGTTATTTGGCACGGATCTTAAATGCGACAATACCCTTGTTTGTTTTTTGTGGATGTTTTTACCTTAGGTGTCATTTGAACTTGACGTTAAGCTGTTAGGTGCTACAATCTTCGAGGTTCTGATTACAGTTTAAACGTCAGGGTCTCGTACAGTGCTGTGATAGAAGAATGTTTCAGTGGGGTGTCTAACTGTTAATTTTGTGCTTGGGAAACCATGGTTCTTTAAGATTTTTTGTTGAAGTGGTCAGAATTTGAAGTTTTTTCCATCAGCAGCGGGCAACAGTTGGTCTACACGATGCTCTCACATGTAAGTTTTTAATGCATCTAACCCTGATACAGAGGTATCTGTCTGACATTGGCAATACCTTCGAGACACGCACTGTTAAATTAGAGGTAAATAAATTCATATTAGATATAAATTCAATCGAATAATATTGAATTCATCTGTCGTTCTTCGCGTCATTATTATATTGAGTAAACAATTACAATATTTTGAGTATGTCTAAATGTTTATAGACAGGTGGATTTCACTCCCTAGGGTGGTAATTTATTGCAACAGAAAAGAAAAACATTTTTGAGAAGCGAATATATGAAACTCTAGGCATTTACAGGGCTTATTACTTGTCATTGCCTGGTTAAGGTGGCCACTTTACACCCTGTGTAACATTCACCATACTGCGCATGTTTAAACCATCCATATTCCCTTTTCACTCATCCTTATCTGTTGCAATAATTTTAGATCTTAATAAATCTCGATGCTTGAATGAAACAAATATGGTCCTGATTTAACGCGAATAGTCACTATGTTGTATAATGAAATGGACACTTGAGAAGCGCGTAAAACGTGGCATTTTAATTCGTAAGTAATTGCCTTTCTTGCATCTCTGTCTCGCATAAATATTCGCATCTATATCGTGATTTTCTATTTGTTTTTCGCAATATTCGCTCAAACTGATATGTATTTAGTAAGGAATAACGTGTCTATTTATTATACGTCAGATCAGAAGCGTATTTTTTGTATCCACCCGAAAAATTATAATATAAATACATGTATACCAGAAAATGTCAAAATCAGAGTATCATTTTTTTTAAAGTCACAAAATTTCATTTTATACATGGCGGTAAAAAAACATAGTTGGAAATTTTTATTTCTTATTTATTATTATATTTTGAGTTTTTTTTTACAATATACATAAGAGGTAAAACAGAGTATTGAACAATAATGAATGATTACATTGCAATGAAATACCTACATATTAACACTAAGAATAGTAAACAAAAAAAACCTACAGAGGCTTAGCCTGTTCGTGGGTAAGCAAGAAATGTTTATGAATTTTTTGCTCCTTTATAGGATTTTTTATTTATTATTAAATAGACGGGTATAATATTTTTGCGTAATATAAGAAAGAAAAAAGAAAATATTAAGTAAAAGATTAGAAGGTACTTTTTTTTATAGTAATTAAAAAAGGAAATAAAAAATATTCCTTATTAAAGGGCAACAAAATATATCATAGAAAAAAAAGTTAATATATTTAGTTTGAATCCAGGATAGTGCGAGTTTTTTAAAACAAGGAAAGTTTTGAAATTCTATCACCATACTACAACCAAGATGAAGAACGTTTTAAAGAAGGTAATATAGAAGTCCAGGTATCCACAGGGCTTATGACCTGTCATTGGCTGGTTTACGTGGCCACTTTACACATTGTGTAGCATTCACCATTCTACCCATATTTGAACATCTATCCACCCGGTCCATGAAGAAGTAGTATAGAAATGTAAAAAAAAAGATTTTCAGGCGTTGCCTAGAATGTATCTCATCCGCATAAATAAAGGTTTTTTAACTTCACAAACATCAACAGATGATAGAATTAAAGGAATATAGATGTTCAAATATGGGCAGAATGGCGAATGTTACACAGTGTGTAAAGTGGCCACTTAAACCAGCCAATGACAGGTCATACGCCCTGTGGATGCCTGGACTTTTATATTACCTTATCTAAAATGTTCTTTATCTTGGTTGTAGTATGGTGATAAAAACAGCTCCCCGGGGAGTTGAATCCAGTCCTTGTCTACAAAAATTTGGACAAACTCAAAATATTGTTGAAATATTATTAGTAAAAAAGAATTTTAAAAAATTGTGCCTATAAAATATGCATGTCTCTGTGCTAGCACAAGATTTATTCTTAAATTTATATATTTTTATGTTCGTTATATTTTAAGATGTAGACTTTTGGCAAGCTTATAGCAATAATCGTATTCGACAAATAATCAGCAATATATAAATATTTACATTAAGGAATCTAATCTAGATATTTGCTTTTATCGATCGATACCCACGGTATCTAGCGATAAAACGTTATGTTTCTTTCTAATGTGTGCCTTTATAGTTTATTTATTTTTATTACGTAAACAAACGGTAAGTACAGAAATATTGTCAATTTCTTTGGATACACGTGTAGGACACTCATGCACACACCAAACAAATCGTTTACACTCGAGACAAAATATTATATAAGCTTTTACCCGCGACTTCGCTCACGTAGTCTTAGAGAGAAATAAGTTAGCTAATTAATTAGTTTAAGAATTTTCCCGATGGAATGATATATTTTTTCAGGACAGAAAGTAGCTAGTATCTATTGCCGGTCCTCGAACTATCGCGATGAAAAAAATATGCCGATCCGTTAGTCCATGGCGACGCGACGTAGCATCATCATTCTGTCACAAATCCAAAATCCTACTACAAAACCAAAACGAAAAGCAAAAAAACTAACCATAAATAAAGCAAATAAGGAAATGTCACCTTTTTTTATTTACATTTTTTAATTTAGAAAGGCCTATGAAATACTGTCCAGTAAAAAAATATATATTTATTAGTACCTAGCATAAAACATATTTTTTAATTTGTAATTTTGAATTCCCGGAAAAACAGTCATTCCATTGGCCATGCCCCTAATTCGTCACGATTCATGTTTATTTGTTCCTGACCATTCGAATTCGTTTAGAACATTGTCACGAATCTTGACGTCACAACTATCAAAGACAAACATGTCGCGTTGTTCTAGCGACGTATTTTTATTAAATTTATTTTTTACATTTATGTATGAAATTATTTCTCCACAAAATCCATGTTGTTTTCGAAAATACAATTAATTATACTAAATCCATTTCATTATCGGTATTTGTAGTATGTGATATCTCCCTATTAATAAGATTAGAAAGGGCCTCTGAGATGGTTTCGTCATGTTGAACGAATGGATGACGAAAGAATGGTAAATCAGATATATATGGCGAATGAACGGTAACGTCAGGTGAGGACGACCAAGGAAGACATGGCATGAACAGATAAATCAAAATCTTAAGTCTGGTCACGGCAAAAGCAAACAGAACTGAAGGGCATGTATGACAAGATATATACATGTGGAAAAAGCTAGGAATGCATGCCAGAATCGACGTGTGTGGTGGTCCATCCTCCCTGTCTACCACCAAGGAGAAATGGCGTAATGGTAGTAGTAGTGGAAGTAAATCGAGTGGAGAATTGTCGGCCTCATGGTGTACTGGGTATTACGTAAAATCAATTTTTAAAAATATAAAATAATAATACATTTCAATCATATATAATCAATCATAACTAACATTGAAGTCCGAGAACGGACGCAGCAGCCTTCTATAACGAGCGTCTTGAGGATGCGGCGGTGGACCTGGCTCGGCACTCTCACTCTCGCCTGTCATATTAATTTCCCACACATACGTCTAAGAGAACGCATATCGACCCCTTTACTCTGATTTCATCCTACCTCTGCCGGTTCCATGTTTCACTTCCATACAAAATCATGTTGTTTTTTTTTTACCTGAGACCGGCCCCTGAATAAATTTTAAATACGTTAGTAAACGTCGATCAACCTTAATTTACCGTGCTGTGTAGATTTTGATGACACGTGTAAAATGGGCAATTGCGCAATTTCTTCAGCCCATTTCAGAGTAGGTAATAAATACCTTTCGCTCCATAGTCTCGTATCTGCCAAAAACATTTTAAGGAAAAAAAGGCAGAATATACAAGATCGTTCATTACAAAACAGTACATTGAGTCACAATTTAAATATGTTTTTACAGAAGGCACAAAAAACTCATTTCAAAATTAGCATTTACCAATAACAAATTTATATTAGTAAGTACTTAATTATGAATATTCCAGTATTTTGACACGATATTACTACGTCTAAAATAAATTAATAACATCGTTCTCCATAAATACGGAACGCAATAAATTAGTTACGTCATCCAAAAATAAATGCCATTTAAAAAATTAAGATTAGTTCAATAAATTACAGGTTAGCATTTCAATCCACTTAGTTTGGTGGACCAATAACTGGTTTCATCCCCAGTGAACGCTCGTAATTGTCTGGTTCGCGGAATGTGTTATCTTTCTGCTATGCCACTGAACCCTAATACAATGAATGCAATTCCTAACTTGCACTGGGGTATTGTTCTCCATAAATACGGAACGTAATAAATTAGTTACGTCATCCAAAAATAAATGCCATTTAAAAAATTAAGATTAGTTCAATAAATTACAGGTTAACATTTCAATCCACTTAGTTTGGTGGACCAATAACTGGTTTCATCCCCAGTGAACGCTCGTAATTGTCTGGTTCGCGGAATGTGTTATCTTTCTGCTATGCCACTGAACCCTAATACAATGAATGCAATTCCTACCTTGCACTGGGGTTCTGGTACATTATTGTTTGGAACTTGTCTCTCGGCAGTCAGGATCAGTTCAGATCCTATGGTCATGAAGGAGGGACACTTGACGTGGTTTCTTGATTCAGTTTGATAACCCGTGTGAAACGATATCCTTCATAGATTTGAAAAAAAAATGCCGTGTGTGTCGGATCATGTCGAGGTTGCCCTATGCACCTAGGCTTTGATACCCCTCCTAAAATTCATATTACACGACACAGTGGATTACATTAATTATTAATCGCTAAAGTAACTAGTTCGCGGTCGCGATGAGAAGTGAGAATTTTTTAAGCACACAAATACTGACAGTTCGGTTATATTTTTGTTCTTTTGTTTTATACATTTGAAGATTTGAATATTGAATATTTTGGGCTGGTGACAAAAATGTGGTACCTACCCACAGTAAGAAACGCAACATTTTAACCAGGGCCTAGTATGCAGCAAATAAATCCAACAAAGTAAATGTGGCGTAAACCACCCAGCTTTTTTTTCTTTTTTTTGTCTTACCTCAAAAGTTACTCTCTAAGGGGGGACATCCCGCCTGTTGATGCATTGCCTCTATTATGCAACGGAGACGCAATGCATACTCGTAAGTCTACACGATATAAAATATATAATTACATTTAATTCCCTTCTGAACAGATTGACTATACTTTTTACCTAACCTCTCAAACTTGTCATCCATTTCTAAGCGAAGAATTCTTAATGATCAATCAATTTTTATAATTTTATGAAGTGGCAAATGGCACCCCGGACGTCCCATTTAACGAGACTGATAAGTATCATAGTACCAAATAGAAGTACAAGATTGCAGTCTACTATTATTGCGACGTCTCGTAGACTGTTGTAAATTCTCCAATCGTCAGACTACACCGGCTCGAAAACGATTATGGAGAAATTTATATGTTTCGTTTTCCATTGTTGGTTTTCAAATAAAAAATTCTTTCAAAATAACTTGCACTATTCGAACGCTGTAAAAATCACTGACTTTTTGTATTTTGCTTACATCCACATAAATAATAACTATTGTTTACTTAAGTCTTTTGCCTAAAACTGTTATAATTATTGAAATTTTTTATTTATATACTAACTTACTTTCTTGTAATATTTTATCTTTATTTATGTTTATCTATAAAGCATAATGTAATTCGGTACTTCAAAAAAATATGTTTATTAGATACATATTTATTAGACCTACATGTTAACTTTTGTAATGAAACGCTCGAATTGTAATTTTGTACCTGTCATATAAAAGCTCTCAGGGTCCCTTAAAAGAGTAGTTATCTTCGACTGTCTATAAAGATATTTGTGTATTGATATTTGTAACGATATTTGTGTACGAAAATGAGTATATTTGCATGAACATTTAAAGTATCTTCGTCGGAAACCTCTAATTGAACATGTTTAAAAGAAAAAATTGTGTGCATATTCTGCTTTTCATACAGAAAACTAAATTTTACTTTGTAGATAAAATTAAAGATAAATGTTAGCTTCCCATTGTAATCGGGGGGCCCTGGGCGTATACAATAAATAAAATGAATGAAAAAATAAAATAAATATTCGTATAGTGATAAATCATAGCTTGACTTGTCAAGAGAGGTAACATGATATGATTGATATTATAGTTTAGGCAATAAAAGGTATCAATAATAGCGGAACACAGAATGCCGAACACTCTTCGGGTGGATCGAATGGTCTGTTGACGAATGACAACAGTCCGCCTTCTCATGACGAGTTTTCTGTGGTTCCTCGTCACTAGAGCAAATGCGGAGAAGCTCCTAAAATAAGCCACAGCCGAAACATCTTATCCGATTCTTACATCTTATAAACATATACATTTAATAAAGCGTTTCATTGAAGTAAATTTTAAAGATTTTTTTTAAGTAAAAAATAAGTAACTAATCCTTGTACATTAAATGCAAGGAAAAACAATATCCAATCACATAATATTGTTTTAGTTTTTACACAACAGTTTTTAAAGAAAGTTGTTTCAAAACAACGATCTTGCTTGGAGATTTTATTTTCGTGATTGTCCTAATATACCCATTTCAGGCTAATAATCTATTTATTTTTTTAATCGCCCGTTTTTTCATATTTACGACTAAACAGGCATGTTATCGTGAGAATTTAAAATAAAATGTCAATACTCGCGGATTGTAGAGAAAATATTACATAAAAGCAATTTTATCAACTAAAGAAAATGCAAAAAATTCTCTTTTGCGTGTCTAATGACAACCGATGGAACCATATGCTTGATTTTGACAGTTAAATATAACAGTCGGCCTCGTGGTGTAGTGGTCAGTGCATTTGCCTACCATGCAAGAGGTCTCGGGTTCGATTCCCGACATGGTTGATATGAAATATTATTTTAAAAAGGTTTTTTTTACACTAAAATATTTCATAGTCTCAGGACTGGCATCTGAAGCGTAAGTCTGATCATCTTACCCTCATGTAACAAAAAATGATCAAGATACGCTGCGATTGGTGTACCAATGCCGTGCCCTATGCACCATTAGGTGCGGAAAGGGGATTATGATGATGAAATATAACTAAAACTGTGTCACAAAACGAGAATAAAAAACAGTTTTCTTATTAACAAATTACAACAGAGATGAAGAACATTTTAAAGAATGTTATATAGAAGTCGAGGCATCTACAGAGCTTATGATCTGTCATTGGCTGGTTTAATTGGCCGCTTTACACTCTGTGTAACATTTACCATTCTGCCCAAATTTGAACATCTATATCCCTTCAATTCTTTCATCTGTTGATGTTTGTGAAGTTAAAGTACGATTAATAATAATAATATTTGGCTGATTTACAAAGCGCCATTTTTGTGAAAAATCACCTCAAGGGCCCTTCACAATTGTATACCTAAACTTACATTCTAACTAAACTTAAGTGACATATTATTTTTTCAGATTCAAAATTGAGGGTATGATAGTCTAAAGAAGTGGGATTTTAGTTGGGATCTAAACTGACTGGGACTGTCGATGATTCGTAAGTTTGAAGGCAATTGGTTCCAGGTAGAGGGGCCGGCAACAGCAAAAGCACGATCTCCAAATCTAGTGTTTGGGGAGCTCCGGATTTTGACAAGCTTTCCTCTTCCTGAATCAAATGCTGACCTAAGATTAGATTTTCTTTGACATATATTTTCCCTAATACAAAGGTCCGATAGGTATTTTGGAGCCATTTCATGAAGGGATTTGAATACTGTCCAGCAAAGCTTGTATTTGATTCTCTTTGGGCTTTTTAACCAGTGCAAATCTCGAACATGTTGTGAGATGTGAGAATATTTTTTTACTCCCGTTATAAGCCTCGCTGCTGCATCGAAAACAGATTGAAGTTTATTAGTTTGATATTTTGGGAGACTTACGTATATTCCATTACAGTAATCTAGACGCGAAACGACATAAGCATTTACAAGAGCTTTAGTTGCGTCCATAGGAATATTTCTCCGCACGAATTTGATCTGTCGGAGATGGAAGAAACCAGCACTTACCGTTTTATTGACCTGAGAATGAAGAGAAAGATCTAAATCTAAATGAACACCCAGTAGTTTAAGATTTATACTAGGGGTAAGATCACAACCTGTGATTGATATAATGTCTCCTTTTTTATAATGCGCAAATTATAAAATTCATAGTAATTACTGTATTTTACATGACGGATTGATAAAGGTAAAAACATCGTCTTTGATCTTTAATTTCTTTAGAATATGCTTCGGACTTCGAACGTTCATTGTGAATTTATTGTGAATGCCTTCCTCAATATTTCTTAGAACGCAATACCTACCTGCCTTCTTTTGTATACATCCCAAAAGGAGACAGGATACCCCTCTTATAATATTATGTGCTAATCTTTTACGAGTGGTTTCAATACCAGCATCATGTATTTTTTCATAAAAATGAAATAAAATCGATTCTCACGAGAATAAAGTCCACAATTCTGAGAATGACCGTAATATTGCGCATATTTTAAATTTAATTTCTTTTTTTTTATGCACGGCACAATTTTTTTATTAACATAAATTTATATGCATTTAACATAAACTTCATAAACCAATATTTTTTTAATAAAAACATGCAACTAAAGAATAAATAGAAACAGTTAAACACATGTACGATTTTCTGATTTTACAATATAATATTTATATTTTACATAAATGCTTTGAAACAAAATTAATTAAATTCGGAGTGTACATATATGACGAATATTTTTAATCGCTTAATTAGTTGACACCTGATTGTTGCAACGTCCTGATATTGAAAGGCCCTGGTCCCCGATTACAATGGAAAATTTACTGGGTTATACAGGATATTCATTAAACCCTGTCACATCCGAAACCACATTGGCACATTAAAATATTTTTTTAGAAAGAACATTTTTTTTTTAAATATATCAAAAAAAGCAAATGGTTGCTTACTTCTTCTCAGGGGAGAAACGAGAAGGGGGGAGTCTAATACTGCGCCGCGCTCCTCTCACTTCTCCCCTGTCGAAGTAAGCAACCATTTGATTTTTTAAATATTCTGTTTTTAAAAATTTTCTTTGTTCTAAATATTTTTTTAACTATGCTAATATGTCTTCTTGCCTATACTGATCATCGTGGTTTTTGATGTGACAGGGTTTAAAGAACATCCTGTATTTATCTGCCTTCGAAGTAAAATTGACTTGTGTAACGAAAATTGGAATATTTGTATATAATTTGAAGTATCTTCGTCGGAAACATGTAAATGAACATATTTCAAGTAAAATTTTTAAAAATATATATATATACACATTTTTGTTAAAAAAATTCTATTTTACTTTATATACAATTCTAATTAACATTAGTAAATATTAGTATATAACGACTAACCTACTTTTTATGTCTACCGGTTTCGAGACGTATCCGTCTCTTCGTCAGGACACTCACTACACCAACATGCAAATACTAAATTACACTTTCACCTTTACCATTGCTGCAGTATACATAGTATTTACGGAAATATATATAAAGTACACGCAGAGTTTATTTATTTTATTTTAGTTGGGATTTTTACAGCTATTACATAAAAAAATAAGTTGGTATATATATATATATATATATATATATAAATATATATTTTTATTAGAAAAAGAAATATTTGCATTCTTATGATTAACCCAAATATTTAATTTTGAGGGCCATTTTCAACGAGTTGTAAATAACTCACTATTAGATAATGGGAATCAATTTGGTGCAGAGTGGGATTCGAACCACGGACCTGTGATCCGTGAGTCCGAGACACTAGCCACAGGACCACAACTCAATTCAAATATATAATATTATCAATACTAGAGCCAATTAAAAAAATCCACTGTAAATCTAATAATACCTACATAACATATGAGAAAAGAGTTTACATAATTGCATGTGTACGACGTTTGTATTCGTGTGTGTGTGTGCGAATGTAGGTGTGTGTGTTGGTGCGTAAGTATGAAAAAAAAAATTAAAACGTGTATTTATATTAAAAAGGGTAGAGGAAAGAGCTTGGTAATAAGTTTGATTATTAATAAAAAATAATAGTTTATACCTACTCTCGAAACCTTTTTGAAAATATTTTCGTGAAGTAATGTTATAATTAGGTTTTTAAAAAATACAGGAAATTTCTAAATTAAATTAATGAACTTTGAACTCAAAATATAAAACAAATATTATTTTACATAAAACGGATATTTTTATATCATGTTAAATAATATTTGATGTTTAAAAGATAATGTCGGTCAAATGTCCACTACAGAGTTGTTTAATCCGAGGTCTAATTTTCATTAGTTCTTTCATTAGATGAGCAAAGTAGTGTAAAAAAAAATTGACTACCCTGGCAACACTAACGAAATTTCCATTTTGTTTCTTCAACAATCTGACAGATGGAAAAATAATACAATTTTTAAGTAATGCATTTGCTATTTCAACATTTGTTTAATAATTACACATGAAATGTGATACCATCCTGTTTAAGATCCTAGCAGTATTTCTACACTTTAAAAGGACACAACACGGCATAGTTGAATGCAAATCCGGAGTTGCGTACTGAGCGACGTCTCCAAAGAAACAAATGGGTCAAAACGTAAACCTACTCATTTATGAGTAGTTAAGTCGCCTTCTGTTTGATGTGCGTATGCGGTTTTTGGACTATTCTTAATTCTATGGTAATACCTATTTGCGTTCTTATAATTTGCCGTAAGTTCGGTTTGAATTTATTACAATCATTGTCATTTTTACATTTTACATTGTCATTTTTACTAGAAATTTACTGGCAAAAATCAGTACGAACAACAGAAAATCACTTACGTTTTTTTTTAGGAAATTGGTTTTGAGACCAAAATACAATAGTATTTTTATGTTAAGTGCAGCACTTATATTGAAATCAATTGAATTGAAAACTACGTCTGTTTTTGTCTGAATACTTGTTGGCAATAATGTCTAAGCGAATTCTCCATTCTTTTCCTCGTTAAAAAATGTGTAACAATAATAATAATTATTTTATTCTAGTAAAAGGGTTAAAAGTCTATTTTATCACATTATTAAAAAAAACTCATGAAAATGAAATGTTTGCTTTCTGATGATTTACCCATATATTTCAAATTTGATGGAAGGACAGTATACATAAAATGTTTATGATTTTTTTTGCTCCCATAATAAATAGACAGTAAAATAAAATATTTTGTAAAAGATTAGAGGGTAAAAAATAAAAAAAAACAAAAATATTCCTTATTATTAAAGGGTAAAAGGAAAAAAAGATCTTTAGTTTGAACCCAGGATAGTGCGTGTTTTTTAAAAATAGGAAAATTTTGGAAGTTTGGGATTAAGGAAATATTATCTGTAAAAAAATAATTAAACATTTTTGGGCCTATAAAATATGTCTCTGTGCTAGCCTTGTTTTAAAATGTGGTATTTCTAGCACACAATTATCTTTGATTTTAAATATGATAACATCGAATTTTCTATATGAAAATGTGCACATTTGTAATAAAAATTGAAGTATTTTTTTCAGTTACTTGTGATTAACGTTTTTCAAAACAATTTTATTAGAATATTTAATTTTCCACTAATAAAATTTGTTTTTTTTTTTCATAGACAATTAAAGATAACTCTGTTAATTTCCCATTGTAAACCGGAGGCATCTAGTGATGTCTACATGCTCCACTAAGGACCATAAAAAAATGTTTATTTCTTATCAAAAAATTAACTTAACGTCGCGTCGGTTAAAATAAAATGGGTACTAACCATTACGAGTATGTATTATTAAAAAAATAAAACATAATTACTTAAACATACTTAGGTAACTACTTGAACAAACATTGTATTATACAATTTAATGTAGCTTGACAATTTGACAATATATTTTTACGTTATAAATGAGTAGCCGCTCGTTTGTCTTATGATTCTACTTGGAAAACAATTGCACACTGTAATGTTCACAACAATGGATAAATTTACAATGCGTGCATCACAATCGCACGGCCATCAGCGACCGTTTAACTACCAGAGCCTTGAATAAATACTTCATTATTATTATATGACAATAATAAAGCGAAATTAAGCTCGTCTTATAACTAATTGAGCTATTTAATATATTCAAATATGTCCCGTGTACAAGCTTAACATAAGTACTTACTCATTAATTGAAACTTATGACGTAATCCGTTAAAATCCGCGTTTGATAAAATTGTTTTTTATTTATTTTATGAATTATTTTTCGCATTTTAATGACAGCTTACATTATGGTCCTTGTCAACCGTGCCAGTTACCAATCGATGTTTTTACTTATTTATTTTTGAAACCAACACAGTCATAGTAATAAAAAATACATAAAGAATAACAACAAATGATAAGACCAATTATGGGTTTCATATAAGAACAATAATATTAAAAAAAAACAAAACGTACAGTTCGCCAGGGGTGAAAGGAAGTGGGATGAGAAAATGGGGAAGAAAGAGAAGAACATGAAATAGTAAGTTAATATAAAACAATGAAAAATGAAATAAAAATTTTACTCTGTCACACCCGAAACCACGATGATCAGTATGAGCAAGAAGACATATTGGCAAATTAAAATATTTTTTTAGAACGAAAAATTTAAAAAAATAAAATATCAAAAAAATCAAATGGTTGATTACTTCTGCAGGGGTGAAACGACGAGGGGAAGGGGGGAGTCTGATACTGCGCCGCGCTCCCCTTACTTCTCCCCTGCAGAAGTAAGCAACCGTTTGTTTTTTAAAATATTTTATTTAAAAAAGAAATTTTTGATCTAAATATTTTTTTTAATTTGCTAATATGTCTTCTTGCCCATACTGATCATCGTGGTTTCGGATGTGACAGGGTTTAAAGAACACCCTGTTTACATACATATACACACATGAACATATTCGCATACACTAAATGCATATACATATGCGTACATATATATAATTAATAATAAAATAATGAAAACTAATAAGTAAAACGATAAAAATATAGTAACTACATTTTTTGCTCTTGTGACGTCTTTATCGCAATTTCGATATATTTTTTAAAACAGTATTTTCTTTCGTTGAAAAGATCTATCGTGCTAAAGTTTTTATTGTGTGACGAGCATACTCGATAAATGTATTCATTTTTACCCAGATTCGATTGTTAAAGAGATGTTGAAAAAAGATTATTGAGTCTACTATTAAAACCTGGGTATTCTCAATTTTATTAGTGATAATAGTTCAGCAGAATCAATTGCGTTATTTAAGATTTTATATAAATACACCCGCTCTTTAACAACTCTTCGATCTTTAAGAGAAGAGAGAAGAGAGAGAAGAGAGTGAAGAGAGTAGAGAGTTTTACAATGTGTGGGCAATACATCGAGTATTTTAAGTCCCAAAAACCTAAAAGGCCTTTGCTCGAATTCAGAGTTTGCGGTAGACGCCATCACCCAAGCTCTAGTTCGAATCGGGCCATAACAAACGCTATCTTCACCGGTACATATCGTAATTAGACAAATTGCACAAATATTTTATTTAAATTTTTTTTGCACTACTTTCAGGCCAAGAGGCCCAATTACAGCGGTGAATTACATCAGAGAACACCTAGGCTTGAGAAAAATCACATTGAATTTTTGTGTTTTCATCGGGAATCGAACCCGGAACCTTCCGCGAGTGAGTCAAGCTTCTTGACCACTACATCACGGAGGCCGCCTTAATCTAACTTAATTTTATTTCGTAGATCAAATCGAAGATAACGTTAAAATCTATTTTTCAAAATGAAAATGTCTATATTCCTGCAAAAAAAAAATTTCTTCGATTACCAGTAATATCATCTCTCATCCACCATCAAAGATGTTACTACAGTATCTCTGTTTAAATTTCGTCTGAAGAAACATCTCCTTTCTATTCATCAATCTCTTTTTTCCCTTTCCCCATTTAGTAAATGTATTGATTTTAAATAATTAATACACAAATACATTTTTTTTTATTTATATATCATATATTCAGCTTTTTTATTTTCTATTGAATATTGTTCCGGACGCGCATGAACGCCCATAGGAACGGCCACGTTGGCCGCATTATTTGTATAAATTAAAATAAAATAAAAAATAAAATGTTGCTATCAATAAATATAGGGCCCGGCATAGCTGTAAGTCGAGTGCTGAACCCTTAATAAAGACGCAGTTGTCACTTGCGGGTTCGGCCTCGACCTATGCCGGGAAAATATATAGAAATTTATATACTGTCGATATTTGTTTTACTATGTATTATTGTAATATTTACATGCTTGTTTGGTTACACGTGCTTCGCTCGTCGTGGCTAGTAGCGAAATGGCCCGCGCGCGCATAACGCGCCCGTATTTACGCCGCTCGTGGCTACTGCAGGGCCGGCAGTGGTGGGGATAGCCCACCCGCGCCGCCTCGAGCCAATCTGCGCGGCGCTACGGGGCAACTCGTCTAGCGCGGCGAGCGACGCTTTATAAGCCGTGTAACTTGAAAGAATAAATCAGTTCTCTGCTGTCCTCCGACACGAGTGTTTTATTTCTGTGCTGTGCTCCCGAGTCCGCCGCCGCCTCCCGCTCGGTCTTCGCTCCTTGCTGTGGCCGCCGCCTTGATCGCTCCGACTGCGCTCGCCTCTTTTTACCACTTGGACCGGGTGGAAAGTCCTTTTCAGGACTACTGAGGTTGACCTAGCTTTCGGTGCTTTCATCGCCGCGTGCCGGGTTCCCAGGCCTCCCGTTTACGCCGGGTGGGCCGATTGCGAGGAACCAGGAAGACGAAGCCGCGCCGACCCCCCACGATATTGAGGGCTGTCGGATACATTTTGGTCCTTCGAGAGTCCGGATCGTCTCCTGCCGCCTCCAGTCACCATGCCGGTCGACCGATCTCCAGTCTCGACTCGCTCGACAGCGCGTCGGATCGCCGGTACGGAGCCTGAAGATCAACAGCGGGACAAGGACGGAGATTCCACTTCGTCGGCAGGTACCGTGACCTGTGGTACCCTGCAGCGACAGATGGAAGAAAACACCACAGCACAGCAGAGGCAGTACGACGAGCTGAGGGACATGCTCGCTGCCGTGACGACTGCCAATGCCTCTTCAGGAGAAGGGGCCTCGGACAGCACTCCCAACACCGAACCGCGGGCGGAGGCCTCAGCCGCGGCAAACCCCAGGAAGGACGACATCGAGCCGCTGGCGAGTGAACTCGCCGCGGCGCGCCGTGTGCTGATGGATCGCGACGTCTGCGAACCAGCGCATGTACGAGACGGCCATGAGCGGCCGATCGATGCCGCACCACTGAGGGATGACGTCACCGAGCCGCGGGCGAGTGCGCTCGCCGCGGCACGCCACGTACGCGAAGGCCGCGAGGAGCCTTACCGCTACACGTCGCTGAGGGATGACATCACCGAGCCGCGGGCGAGTGCGCTCGCCGCGGCACGCCACGTACGGGAAGGCCGCGAGGAGCCTTACCGCTACACGTCGCTGAGGGATGACATCACCGAGCCGCGGGCGAGTGCGCTCGCCGCGGCACGCCACGTACAGGAAGGCCGCGAGGAGCCTTACCGCTACACGTCGCTGAGGGATGACATCACCGAGCCGCGGGCGAGTGCGCTCGCCGCGGCACGCCACGTACGGGAAGGCCGCGAGAAGCCTTACCGCTACACGTCGCCGAGGGATGACGTCACCGAGCCGCCGGCGAATGGATTCGCCGCGGCACACCGTGGGCTGATGGATCGCGACAGTCGCGAGCCAGCGCACGTACGAGACGGCCGTGAGCGGCCGATCGATGTCGCACCACTGAGGGATGGCGCCACCGAACCGCGGGCGAGTTATCTCACCGCGGCACGCTACGAACGCGAGGGCCGCGAGCAGCCCTACCACTACGCTCCATTGAGGGACGGATTCGAGCCGCGCACGAATGAACTCGCCGCGGCGCGCTATACGCTGAGAGATCGCGACGGTCGCGAGCCGGCGTATAGGCGAGACGGCTGTGAACGGCCGATCGACACCGCGCCTCTGAGGGACGACTACCTTGAACCGCGGGCGGGTCACCCCACCGCGGCGCACCACGCGCTGAGAGATCGCGACGTCTGCGAACCAGCGCTGAGACGGGATGGCCGGGAGCAGCCAAACCACTACGCGTCGAGAACACCGGGGGGCTTATACCAAGACCCGGTGCAAGAATGGGTCGTCCGAGGGCGGCCTACAGCCTCGCAGCTACCGCGTGCCGGCGAGGTGCACGCCTATTCATCGCCGTACACTGTGAGGGATCATGCCCCGCGCTGTGCGGGCTCACCGCCGGACCTGCCGGCATTCAGCGGTCAGCCACTGGAGTGGCAGACGTTCAAGGCCTCCTTCGATCAGTCAACGGAGCGGTGGGGCCTTGGTGACGCTGACAACATTGGGAGGCTGCGCCGCGCCTTGGAAGGACGCGCGCGCCACATTGTAACGGGTTTACTACTACACCCTCGGAACGTGCCGGACATCCTCCGCCTGTTGGAGGCCAACTTCGGAAGCCCGGAATTCCTCATAAGCGGGGCCTTACATCAGGCCTACAAACTGCCCCGCCTCCAGAACGACGCCTCGGTGGAAGCAGTAATGGACTTCGCGATCGCCATCCGAAACGTCATCACCACCGTCGAAGGGATCGACCCCTACTACCTCGCCGACCCGAAGCTGCTATCAGAACTCGTCGCCAAGCTGCCGATGCCCCTGAAGTGGCTCTGGTTCAGCCACCGGATGAGCAGGCCTAGGAAGGCCAGCATTTACGACTTCGCGAATCTGGATGGGAGAGCTCACAAGTGTAGTGCCGTCATCAGGTGGGCTGGACATGCCCGCGCATGGTCAGAACGCGCGAGCGGATAAGCGCGATAGGCGCGCGAGAACGCCCGGAAGGACAAGCGTACACCGCAACGTCATGTATTGGTGACACAAGAACCTCAGTGCGTGTATTGTGACTCGAACCGCCATAGCTTGGTGCAGTGTCGCGAGTTCGCGAAAAGGACATATACAGAAAAGTGGGCAATCGTGAGAGACAAAGCAGTGTGCTTTCAATGCCTCGAGTCGGGCCATCGTTCGCCCGATTGTGTTGCCGCGAAATGCAACGAGTGCCGACGGAGCCATCACCGGCTGTTACATAAAAACCGAAGCGGGCCAGCAGCGCCCGCGGACAATGAGCAAGTGTTGCTCACCAAAAGAGCCGAAGTGCCAATTACATTCAAGGTAGTGCCGGTTACCTTAAAAGGCCCACGGGGCACAATAAACATTCACGCATTGATGGATGAAGGATCATCCGTCACTTTGGTGGAAGAGGACATCGCCCGGGCGATCGGTGTAACGGGACCAAAGGAAGAGTTGGTTATCTCGGGCGCGAGTGGTGCAATGGACACTCTGTGTTCACAACGTATAAGTGTCACCATTGTGTCGGGCAGCTGTGAATTCAAAATAAACGCGCAAACCATCAAGTCAATGGATCTACCACACCGGAACCGGAGTAGTGCGCAAGCTGCAAGGGAAGCCACCGTCAAGCCGAGAATGCTCATCGGTCTTGACAACGCCACACTCATCGTGTCCACCGGCCCGCCTGTGATAAGGGAGGATGGATTGATGACAGTGAACACCGCCCTAGGCCCAGTGACGTACGGAGGGACCGTACACCCGAATTTCCACGCCGAACACAGTCCAAACGACAATAAGCTAGAAGAACTAGTGAAACAAAGCTTTGCAGTAGACTCATTGGGAGTCTCTATAGGAGAGAGACGCCGCGTCGTGGACGTGCGCGCGGAGGAGATAATGAGCAGTTCCACCAGACAGCTCCCATCCGGCCGATGGGAGACTGGCCTGCTATGGGCAAAGGACGGCGACACTCTGCCCTGCAATCGCCTAGCGGCCTTAACCCGTTTGCGCTCCTTAGAAAGGAAGTTGCGCAAGGACTCCGGGCTGGCCAACGCCTATCGGGCCAAGATAACCGACTACGTAAACAAGGGTTACGCGATTCAACTCAAACCTGAAGAGATTGACGCGTATCATCCACGCAAATGGTACTTGCCGCATTTTGCGGTAACAAACCCGAATAAAGTGGGCAAAATTCGGGTAGTGTTCGACGCAGCCGCGCAATTTCAAAGAACGTCTCTGAATGAGCATCTTCTCACCGGCCCAGACCTGCTCTCATCCCTGCTGGGTAACCTGATCAGATTTAGAGAGGGCCGAGTCGCCATAGCCGCAGACATCAGGGAGATGTTCCTGCGCATCAGGATCCGGGAGGCCGATTGCCACTCCCAACGGTTCCTGTGGAGACTAGAAGAGGATGAGGACCCATCGACGTTCATGCTCACCTCGATGATGTTTGGGGCCAAGTGCTCCCCGAGCAGTGCCCAGTTTGTGAGGAATCAAGTGGCACAAGCCCACGCCGCGGAATATCCAGAAGCCGCCGAAGCCATAGAAAAACGCATGTATATGGATGATTACTTGGATGCCGTGGATAGCGAAGAAGCCGCCGCACGGCTGGTACAGGACGTAACCCTCGTACTCAGCCGTGGGGGATTCCAGCTCACAGGGTGGGCCTCAAACCGGGCGGCCGTCCTGGACAACGTGAAGCACGAAGACCGCGCCAACACCGCCATCACGATCGGCGACGAGATCACAACGGAGCGTATCCTGGGAATTGTCTGGGACCCTCTCTCGGAGTGACAACTTCGTGTTCAACCACGAAGAAGGAATACCTGCAATACCACGGAGGCCCACGAAGCGCGAGATGCTGAGTGCGGCATGAGCATCTTCGACCCGGTGGGCTTCATAGCCTGCCTTACGATCCGGGCGAAGATACTGCTACAAGCCGTATGGCGATCCAATACGGGATGGGATCAACCCTGACGCCCGACCACGTGGAGAAATGGCAAGAATGGCTACAGCTCCTGAGCGAGAACGGTTGTGCGATCCCGCGCTGCTCATTGCGCTCTAAAACGGACCCCATAACCCTACACGTATTTTGCGACGCATCGGAACAAGCCTGCTGCACCGTCGCGTATTTTACGAACAACGAGTCAGCGAAATTCGTAATGGCAAAATGCAAAGTGGCTCCGCTGAGACCACTCTCTGTGCCGCGGCTAGAGTTACAAGCCGCGCTGCTAGCGGCCCGTATGGCCGCCACCCTGAAGAAAGAAAGCCGGGCCAACATTACGCGCACCGTGTACTGGACGGACTCCAGCACAGTCCTATGTTGGATCCGGACTGACCCCCTGAAGTACTCACCTTTGTGGCCAACCGCCTCGGAGAAATCGACGAACTGACGAACCTGACGGAGTGGAGATGGGTCCCAACGAAAGACAACCCGCTGACCTGGGGACCCGAGACAAGGACCCTCCCGACCTAGGGCCCGGTGGATTGTGGTTCAACGGCCCACGATTCCTACGCAGCCCGGAGGCCCAATGGCCTAAGGAGAAAGCCCTTATCAAGCCGTCCGGGGACCAGTTAGAGGCAAAACCGACGCGCCACTTCGTCGGTCATGCGAATAGGGAAGAGGCCCTTCCCCGGCCGGAGCGTTTTTCCTCCTGGATAAAACTCATCCGGACCACAGCATGGATGCAGCGATTCATCGCACGATGCCGCCGCACGGTCCCCGCAGCACAACCGGGCGGGGACCGCGAGTTGCGCGCCACCGAGACATTAGCAGCCGAAGTAAGCTGGATCAGACGATCACAAGAAACCGCCTTTCGAGAGGAGCTCGAGATGCTTAAAACAAAGAAACCCATCCCACCGGGAAGTCGCCTGCACGCGACTTGCCCTTTCCTAGACGGCGAAGGCATAATCCGAATGGGAACCCGACTGCAGGCCGCAGAGGGCGTCGCGACAGGAAGCGTCGCGCCGCCCGTTTTAGATGGCGATTGCCAATATGTGCGCCTCCTCATCTCGCACTACCACACGACGGGTGGACACCCGGGCGTGGAGAGAACCCTAGCGGATATCAGAGCTCGGTTCTTCATATTGAAGCTCAGAAATAGGACGAAGAAGATAGCGCGTGAATGCCCCGCGTGCCAAGCGGCACGCAGTAAACCACGCGCGCCACTCATGGGTCAACTGCCTGAAGCCAGGCTAGCGTACCGCATGCCTCCGTTCACTCACTGTGGCCTAGACTTCTTTGGGCCTATGACAGTGACCATAGGCCGCCGGCGAGAGAAGAGATACGGCGCCCTATTCACGTGCCTAACGACGCGAGCAATACACATCGAGCTCGCTTCATCCCTAGAGAGTGATGCGGCTATCATGGCAATCAGAAGGATGGCCGCCCGAAGAGGCTGTCCCAAGGTGATGTACTCAGATAACGCCACTAACTTCCACGGGGCCGACAGGGAGCTCCGTGAAGCCGTGGCCGAACTTCTGACGAACCCCAAGCTGCTCACTGAAATAACGAATCGCCAAATGGAATGGAGGTTCATACCTGCTTCATCACCCCACATGGGGGGAGCCTGGGAAAGGCTCATAAGGTCGGTGAAGAGAGCTCTACAAGCGACGCTAAAGGAGCAGACGCCTCGCGAGGAAACGCTCAAGACCGTACTAGCGGAAGCGGAGTATTCGGTCAATAATCACCCCCTGACCCACATTTCAACACAGGCAGACGACGACGAACCGCTCACCCCAAACCATTTTTTACTTGGAGCCGCCAACACACAGCCGACGTT
Organism: Micrasema longulum; assembly: GCF_059751315.1. Taxonomy (NCBI): domain Eukaryota; kingdom Metazoa; phylum Arthropoda; class Insecta; order Trichoptera; family Brachycentridae; genus Micrasema; species Micrasema longulum. The sequence continues at coordinate 258,003 of NW_028277288.1, forward strand.
AGCATATTTCGACAAGTCGGAAGAAGGAGCCTGTCTCCGCAAACAGTGGCGTATCTCGCAGCAGATCGCCGATATGTTCTGGCGTCGCTGGCTGACAGAGTATCTACCCACGCTAGCGCAACGCAAGAAATGGCGTGATCCAGCGCCACCCCTTCAGGTGGGAGACCTGGCGATTATCATCGACCCCAACTTGCCGCGGAACCGATGGCCCCGAGGAAGGATAACGCGGGCCGACCCTGCCCGGGACGGGCAAGTTCGTGTGGTGGACGTCAAGACAACAAGCGGGACTTACACCAGACCAGCTGTGAAGGTAGCAGTTATTCTACCTAACGAGGGACCGCGCGGCCGGGATGTCCACAGTGCAGGCGAGCTGCACGGGGGGAGTGTTCCGGACGCGCATGAACGCCCATAGGAACGGCCACGTTGGCCGCATTATTTGTATAAATTAAAATAAAATAAAAAATAAAATGTTGCTATCAATAAATATAGGGCCCGGCATAGCTGTAAGTCGAGTGCTGAACCCTTAATAAAGACGCAGTTGTCACTTGCGGGTTCGGCCTCGACCTATGCCGGGAAAATATATAGAAATTTATATACTGTCGATATTTGTTTTACTATGTATTATTGTAATATTTACATGCTTGTTTGGTTACACGTGCTTCGCTCGTCGTGGCTAGTAGCGAAATGGCCCGCGCGCGCATAACGCGCCCGTATTTACGCCGCTCGTGGCTACTGCAGGGCCGGCAGTGGTGGGGATAGCCCACCCGCGCCGCCTCGAGCCAATCTGCGCGGCGCTACGGGGCAACTCGTCTAGCGCGGCGAGCGACGCTTTATAAGCCGTGTAACTTGAAAGAATAAATCAGTTCTCTGCTGTCCTCCGACACGAGTGTTTTATTTCTGTGCTGTGCTCCCGAGTCCGCCGCCGCCTCCCGCTCGGTCTTCGCTCCTTGCTGTGGCCGCCGCCTTGATCGCTCCGACTGCGCTCGCCTCTTTTTACCACTTGGACCGGGTGGAAAGTCCTTTTCAGGACTACTGAGGTTGACCTAGCTTTCGGTGCTTTCATCGCCGCGTGCCGGGTTCCCAGGCCTCCCGTTTACGCCGGGTGGGCCGATTGCGAGGAACCAGGAAGACGAAGCCGCGCCGACCCCCCACGATATTGAGGGCTGTCGGATACAAATATGTTTTGTAACTTGAATTATAAAAATAAAACTTTCATTTTATTGGTTAGTTGGAATAAATTGCCATTTGGCATTAAGTCCACCAATGTACAATTAACATTATGCACAAAAAGTTTAATAAAAAGATAATAGAACTTATTAAAAAAATAATCGAATGTACTTTAGAGATAGTTGAAGATAAATCTGTTAACTTGCAAATGTAATCGCCTCCGTGGGTCCCTAGTAATGTTTATTTTGAAATTTAGCGGAATAATCAACTATTATCCGCCTTTATAATTCTATAAATATACAGTTGCCGTACAACTTACATTTATCTAAAACCCCGATTTTCTCAAATGACTGACAAATGACACCGGAGTACCCAGGCTCTGCGTACAATGGGAAGTTAACAGAGTCGTCTTCTGGTCCATATCTTGCCGGGCCGGGAGATGCGGGTGCCTTGTCTGATGGATGTCTCCCTCGCATGGAATATTTCGGATAACCCAATTTGTACACTTCAATGTCTTTGTGGAAGTAGGTAGCCGGACCGGGGGATCTAGGCTTAGTATTTGGATCCAATCGCTTGCTCATGGACCACTGCTGGGCATCGAACATTGGCTTGAGGCTATAGGCGTTAGGGCCAGGTCCAAGAGTCTTGTTGAGGTCTTTGGCCAGTTTGTCTCCGAAACTGTATACGGGAGCCCGCTTGGTCTTCATCGGGGGGCACTTCTCAGGCTGGTACACCCCGGGACCCGGTACAGAGAAGGTTCGATTGTTAATAAAGAAAAATCTAAATTTATGTATGAAAATGTATATATTTGTCTGAAAATTTAAAGTGTCTTCGTCGGCAACCTGCAATAATTGTACCCCCTTTTTCCCATCTGAGACATTGTTCCAACTCATGAAGGTACTGGACATTAGACATTTTTTTTAAAAGAGTCATTGACACATTTCTGGTCATGCGGCTACAAGAGTAGATCCCAGCAGAATGCTCGTACGAAATTTTTCTGTAATTTGAATTATTCAATTTCAAAAACACATTCGACGTTTGCTGAGAGGAATTTCTCTTTTGTGGTCCCAACAGTGTTTCATGTCCTGGATGAACATATTAAGTTCGCCAAAACGAAAGCCATTTTCGGGAGGAGTGTACAAGTGTGGATTTTGTCTAAGGGAAGAAACGAGATATTGCATATATTTATACACTATTCAGCGTGTTGTCCAGATGCCCTTTGAAATATATGTATGTTTATGTAATAATATTTCATTTTGCTATTATTTAATTATGTACGTGCTTCCACCATCCATTATGTTGTTATAACGTAATTATTGTAGTAATTTGTATGTTTTTGTATGAATCAATAAACTTTTTAAAATACGTATAAAACCGAATTTTGCAAGCATATATTTTTTTTAATTTTGTGATTTAAGTTTGTCGACAATATTCAAAGATAATTTTCTTAACTTCTCATTGGAATGCGGGTCATTAAGGGATTTTAAAAATGAATAAATAAATAAAATTAAAATCTCCAATAGGTTTACTTTTTTAAGAATGATATTCATTAATGATGTTGCGTGTTGCTCACTGCCGAATTTACATTATATGTAGAAGTTGAATCATTACCCTGATTTGGATTCGGCCTATTTTTCAGTAGGTTGACTACTAAGCGCTAAAAACTACATTATCCGACATATCCTTTTTCAATTTTAGTTCTCCGAGTAAAATAAAAATAATAAGTTGTAAAATAGCCGCCCATCCAATCATGTGTGTGTAGCGCTTTATAATTTATTTACACCGACCGACGCGCAACATTCTGTTCCATTTTGAAATACGAGTGCATTCCATCGGCAGCTGTACATTGTGTTGCCCGGCTGTAAACATTAAACTAGACACTTATGTGGGTACCGATATTGACATTTTGTTTTTAAGTATTTAAAAGATTATCTGCACCCGCGTTACCTTATCGCAATCAAAATAGTTATGTCCATCACTTTGGACCGGTTGTTGAAGAGGTAGTTGGTAAAAATAGTAAAAGAAATGCCCGCTATTTAAACTGGTGTAAGTTAAAAGCATTGGCAGAAAAAAATGGCTACCCACCGGCTGTCACTCGTTTTTTTTTACCAATGGCGGATTCAGTGTCACGAATTTGTATCTGAATGACTTTTGGTAATCTGAACCCGTTGTATCTTTGTCGTTCAGAATTTATAATTCACAATAAGAAAGTGTAACTTTTTTATCTTTAGGTATAAACAACTAAGCGATATTTTAGTGGCGTCACATTAGCACAAGACGTGAGAATTTATTTACTTATTCTATAAGATGACGTACTGTTGGTTTTGGCTAAAGAAATCATTAATTGATTATTTTTAAAATGTAAGTAAAATAAATTGCATATTATATTCCAAATGGCAATGTCCATTCTTAAAAAAAAAAATGGTACTCTGAACCACTGACGTTCGACAGTATGTATAATAAATAGATACGTATTTTTTTCTAGGGGCATTTCATAGTTTGCAAATATTGCGTTGCCATCAGCAATTTGAAATTCTATGAAACTTGTACCATAGCTGCGACGAGACTGGCTGTCAATGTTAGTATGTGCTTAAAAATATCATTAGTAATTAAATTAAATTAATAGAATTTACGAATGAAACGTTTTATTATCTGTCTGATTTTTAAAGTTGCTGTACAATTAAAGAAACGTTCTAAAATACATCGTGGTATTGTTATAAATATCAAAATATCCGATATGTCTGTGTCTTGGGTCTAAAAGGACCAATGTCAGATTTCTTTTGGGTTGTCAATAAAAAAAAACCATAATATTAAAAAAAATATATATATACACATGTGGTAGTGTTTTTTTAATTGAAAATAGTATTTTGAAACACCTTATACTGAATAGCTATAAAATTACTCTGTCGTAATGTTGTAATTTTCGACATTGGTTCTTATAGACCCAAGCCACAGATATATTGATTTGTCATCGTTGCGCTGGCAATAATATAATATGTTAAGTGATTATTTATAAAAAAAAAAAACAAATTAACTTTTTGTGACGGATTTTCTTTTGAATATTTTTTTATTGATAACAAAATGGACAAATAAGTTATTTTATTTTGTAAAAATATTTATAAATACTGTCACGCTTTAGACCGGGAGCGTGGAAAATTCAAGAAAAGTCGCTAAGAAGATGTTCCCCGTCACAAAGGGTCCTTACCAACCAACTCAGTCTTAGACGAGGTACCTACTCCATAAAAGTTATCTTTCAATTGATAGCACTCACAGATTTTCTCCGGGCGATTTGACGAATATTAAATGAAAGATTTTCAAATGCATCTATACGTATATATGTACATAAATATAATTATATATATATTACATGTATATATGGATGTGTGTGTATGTATATGTATGTATGTTGTATGTGTACATTTATATTCATTTTTATTTCTTTTTTAATTATTTTATATTTGCTTATTATTTCTGCTTCTTCTCTTCCTTCCATATTTTCCCATCCCACTTCTTATCACCCCTAGCGAACTGTACGTTTAGTTTTTTTATATTTTTGTTCCTATATGAGATATATAATAATAATAATAATGTTTGGATAATTTATATAGCGCCATTTTTGTGAAAACCACCTCAAGGGCACCCGGGGATTCGTAATTGAACGTAGTTATGCAGAAAGCAGCCAGCCATAGAAAAGTGAAACTGAGATAATAGCATTTTTGTGAAAGGACTGAATAATCAAGTCTACATAACAGCTGGAATGTTTTTGAATTTAACAAATGATACACAATGAAAACATTAGTTTTTTTTTATATGACAAACAAGAATCTAATTATGTATTTGACCAGTTTCAATGATTTTTAAAGAACGGTAAGATTTTCTAATGCTGTGGGTGTTTTTATCAAATTGAAAAATGCTGTTTTTGTAATCGACACCATTTTTAGAAGCTGATTAATACAGTTTTTTGTATAAAAGCGGTCTGGCTGTTTTTAGCAGAACATAGAATTGACCTTACTGCACCTGATAACATTAATATCAATTTTTTTCAAAATTGTGGACCTGCTTTCTGCATTACTACGTTAAATTGGTCTTGTTATTTGTTGTAATTTTGTATGTATTGTTTATAACTATGACTGTGTTGGTTTCAAAAATAAATAAAATATTTAAAAAAAATGGTTTTTAAAACAAGATAAATGCAAAATATACGGATATATTGTACAATATGAGGCTCTTATTTTAGTTAACTAAAAACGATCAGTTTTTATTTTAGCGACTAAAAAACTACTAAGCTACCTAACTAGGTGAATCTAATAATATACAGTTTTCGTAGAATCTCAATCACCTTCTCAAGGATATCCATTGTGAGATTCCATCCCATCATCCGGTCATCTTCTTCATGAATTTTTCGTTATTGATTATTCTACCTTCAGAGGTTTTATCTTAAGTGGGTAGTTTTAACGTCTAGTTACTTCTAGTTTTGTATTTTAATAAAAATAATATATAGTTTTTTACGGGATAATCCCCAGTATGATACAAATATTTAGCGGACTCATCATTCGAAAGCTTCAATATTACACCTTACTTGGAAGAAGCAATTGAAAAATACATTCAGACATTATTAAAAGTACAAACATGACATTGCGATTTAGGGTAAATATTGAGGGAACCCTGTGTCAAAATAGAATAATATTAGTTGCTTGTTCCGTTCTACATTCGTCAAGTTAAAGGTGGGGTTTTGAATAACAATTTCGGCTCCAATCTTTCAGGTTTATGGTGACATCTTATTTTTTTTTTTGTTCACCAGAACTTTTTAAATCGGACGTGTTTCCGCTGCAATGACATTTTTGACAAGTAGCGGCCTGTTTTACCGACTGCAACGCGGGTTGCCACTCTACGTTATAAATCACCGGAATATTATTTTGTCTTGGTACCTACTTAGTCGGTAACACGACAATATTTTGTTAAAACAATATTGTGGATCCTTAATGAGATATAAAAAAATACTTTTGAAAACGAAAAATCACTTGTCGGCGCAACGACGATATATCAAAAAGTGATATTTAATTTGTGCTGTAATTGCGTAAACGTAAAAAGAAATAGACGTTTAAAATACAGTTAACTAGGAAAATTACCAAGAATAAAACAGAAATCAATCTCATATCAAGTTAACTATTGAAATACTATCGACGACAAATAATCTTTATCAGCATATGTGACCAATCTATCCCAATCCTAATTCAAATCTGGCTTCAGGGTATTGGTTAAATTTTAAAAAGGAAACTATGTTTGCAGCCTTTGTATTACCAAGCTTTTACTAAACTAAACCAAAGGATGAAAAGTATCTTTCAAGAGTTGCTGTTGCTAAATTTTATTCAAAGTAATTCAAATAAATAAAATTCCAGTTAAAATAAATTTTCACTCTTAGGAATATTTCGAAACTATCATCCGTCTCCATACAAATTTATATTGGAGTTTTGACACACGGACGGCGGCGGCGCGCCGAAGTAATTCTAACAATGTTTTTTTGGCTGTTCGATGGAATACTTTGAGCTGGACGCACGTCGGTTTAAATTGTATTTTTTTAAATTTATAAAGCGGGACGTGGAACTGTGAAGGTACATAAAATACGCAGCGTCGGCGACCGGCTAGTTCGTGTCTTGGCCCTTAATTTAATCACACATACGTCAATGCTCCGAACGCCAAGGTTTCTAACCACATTGGATTGTTCGTTCTGTTTAAAACGATTACCTAAACAATGTTTGTCTCTTAATCCAATCGTGGCAGCGACACACTCTGGTTTAATGATCTCTAAAACAAAAAAATCACACTAACGAAAGTACCTACGTCTTGTTAAAATGTTCAATAGATCAGTACCTAATTATAAAATAGAATGTCACCTTAAAAACTGTCAATTCGAGACGCAACACGTCAAACTAGTAATTTTGTAATTAGCATAATTCATTTTGCGTAGGTATGGTACCTAGTACCTACTCGCGTTAGTCGTCCGGCCTTACACACCAATTACGAGAGTCCGGTCTACCGTGAATCTATGGTCTAATAATGTCTACTTAACGCTCATTTTCTAAGCAATTGAAACAAGACTCAAGGAATGCGGGTACATTTTGACGTTTGAAGGTTATGCGTAATAATAAAATAAATATTTATGCTTTGTGGGTATGTTTGTATCTATGACTTTGAAAACATCGATACTTGTTTAAAAACATTAGAAGTCTAGAATTATTTTCAATCAAAGCATTTACAATACTATTTATACAAATTATAACAATCCGGTATCAAAGGTAAATTGCTAAATTGGTTTCGAACCACCGAGGTATGGTTAAATAGAGATGACGCTTCATGTAACGCGAATTTGAAATCGTGTTCAAAATATTATCGAATGATATTGTCGTACAAAACGCGTAGTAGAGTTTATGTCGTTCACTCTGAATTTAAAGCTTTTTAATTTAAATGTTAAAAACATACGTATTTATCAACAGTGCTTTGAGTTTGTCGAAATATTTATAGACAAGGACTGGATTCAACCCCAAGTATAGGCAGAATGGCGAATGTTACACAGTGTGTAAAGTGGCCACTTAACCCAGCCAATGACAGGTAATTAGCCCCGCGGATGCCTAGACTTCTATATTCCCTTCTGTATACTGTTCTCCATGTCTGTTGTAATATGTAGATATTAACAGCTCCCTAGGGGGTCGAATCCAGTCCTTGTCTGCAAAAATTTGGACAAACACAAAACATTGCTGATGAATCCACCTGGTTCAAGAAGAAGTATATAAATCGAAAAATATTTTCAAGCATTGCCTAGTATGTTAGTGAAATAATTAAATCAGATAAATCTCACCCGCAACAATAAAGGTTTCAGCTCTTTAGGCAGAATGGTGAATATTACACAGTGTGCAAAGTGCCCATTTAAACCAGCCAATGATAGGTCATAAGCCCCGTAAATGCCTAGACTTCCATGTTTTCTTATTTAAAATGTTCTTCTGATATGTTAAAATACGTGTGTGAACTTGTATTTTTTATTTTATTTTGAATGTTGAAAAAAGGCACACATAAATATATTCTTATTAATAATGACAATGTATGTGTCATAGAATTAAGAATAGTCCAGAAACCGCATACGAGCATCAAACAGAAGGCGACCAAACTACTCATAAATTAGTAGTTTTACGTTTTGATCCATTAGTTTCTTTGTAGACGTCGCTCAGTACGCAACTCTTGATTTAAATTAAACTATGCCGCGTCGTGTCCTTTTAAAGTGTTGAAATACTGCTACGATCTTAAAGAAACAGGATGGGATCACATTTTATGTGTTATTAGCAAATGAATGTGTAAGTAGCAAATACATTACTTCAAAATTGAATTATTTTTCCATCTGTCAGATTGTCGAAGAAATCAAAATTGACATTGTGTTAGTGTTGTCAGGGTAGTATTTTTTTTTTACTCTACATTGCTCATCTAATGAATGAACTAATGAAAATCGGACCTCGGATTAAACAACTCTGTGGTGAAAATTTGACGGTCATTACCTTTAAAACATCAAATATTATTTAACTTAATATAAAAATATCAGTTTTATGTAAAACAAAATTTGTTTTATATTTTAAGTTCAAAGTTCATTAGCTCAATTACTCTGATTAAATGACCCTTTACTTATCTACTCTGTTGTGTCAATCAATATTTCCACGTGCACAATAAAATTTTAGAGAAATTAACAGATTTTTTTTTTTTATCTTACATTTGATTATTTTTTTCCCATCGTGCAACATTACGCGGCGACATCACGAATGCGCGCGGTGAAAGCGGGGCATAGTGGGGGGATTTTTGGGCACAGTCCGATGTATTCAATTATGATTCTACACTATTTTTAATTGTATGGTATGTGTGTATATTTTATAATAATTTACATTTATTTATTACGTTGTTTTATGGGATATTAAATTAATGTTACTTGCATAATTACACACCTAGGGCATAAAGGGGTAAAGATGCAGACTTTTCTAAAAAAGTAACTTCTTAAATAAGCATCGTCTTAAATGAGTTGGATTATTTATTAGCAAGCGGTGTTATTTAAAGATGTCTAGATATATGCGATATCTTTAAACTTGATTTCAAGTTGTATAAACATTAGATAACCTTGAGTAGATTTGCATTAGAAACTGCTCGTAATTTGGCGCCTCGACAAAAATATTTTTTTCCCAACATTTCAAAATTGTAAAAAGGTAGGAACTCGGGTTACTAACAGATATTTCAACTGAGTTGGAGAAATTCTCCAGAAGTATATACAGAAGTCCGGGCGAATGACCAGGGCCCCGATTACAATGAGAAGTTAACCGAGTTATCTTCGACTGTCTATAAAGAAAAACCGATATTTGTGTATGAAAATGAGCATATTTGCAAGAACATTTAAAGTATCTTCGTCGGTAACCAATAATTGAACATGTTTAGAAGAATTCTATATCTTTCAATTCTATACAGATCTACTTTATGCATCTAGTAAATGTTATCACTGTAACTCTCCAAAAAAAGAGACTAACTCTTGTGCTTGGAGAGTGACTTACGTTGTTGTAGTTGTTTATTTATAAGAGTTTATATAATTTTAAATATACGATTACATGAGAAACAAAATAAAAACATAGGATATATAAAGAAAAACATAAAACAATAATACATTCATACTAATTAAAATTTTATTTAGTTTTTACACGTGTTCAAAAAATTTCTTTAGATTTACTTTAAATTTATTTGTCGTTATATTATTTTTAATAGTTTTTAGTTCATTTGGGAGATTATTATATTTTTTTACACCTTTGAAGACAAAGCTATTTTGACCATGACTTGTGTGGAATTTAATATTATGTTGGTATCTGAGTGACTTATTCATCTCAAATTCTTTTATTTTTTCTTCTTTCTAAATTTTTATCCTAGAATTTATTTTATAAATAGTGTCTACTGTACGAACCTTCAATATTTTATATATACTTTTCGTATTGAATGTTGAGGGGTTTCTTTAAAATTACTTTAATAATTTATCTTTGTACTATTTTAAGAGGGTTTAATATATTGGCATATGCACCACCCCATTCTACAATACCATATTGTAACAAAGATTGTACAATTGAGTTATAAGCTTTTTTCAAATGATTGATTTTTAAAATATTTTATAATCTAATAAATATGTATATAAATTTTCTAATTCGTTTAACTAGTTCACTAATATGGTCTTTCCATATTAGATATAATTGAAGATAATTGTTAAGGTGAAGTTAACGATTGATATTTATGTATACAAATTTGAATATTTGTATTGAAATTTAAAGTATCTTCGACGGTAACCTGTTTTGAACACGTTTTAAAAATAAATCGTACAAAAACACATATTTTCGTACAGAAAAATCGGTTTTACTTTATAGACGATTAAAATCGATTTATTATTAATTCCAATATTTTGAATTTGTCAAAATGTTTGTAGACAAAAACTGGATTCTACCCCCTAGAGAGTCATTACGATTAACAAATTGCAACATATTGTAATTTATTATTAATATGTATTTAAAGCATTAACTTTGTGGTCAAACTTTTGACTAAATGTTATTAAACATTTGTATATAACCACTTACAGACTTTTCTATGCTCACCGGTGTCGAGACATGCCCGTCTCTTCGTCAGGACACCAATTATACTAAGATGTAAAACTTACTATACACCATCACCATAGTTTTTGCACAAAAATATAAAGCCAGCATAACCTAATCAGTGCATGTGATTATTAAAATGCACGGCATGTTGGTTTTATATTTTTGTGCAACAACTATGGCGATGGTGCATAGTGGGTTTTGCATGTTGGTTTGATTGGTGTCCTGACGATGAGACGGGCACGTCTCGAAACCGGTAGAAATAGAAAAATCGCTAAGTGGTTACATGCCAATATTTAATAACATTTAGTAAAGACAACTTTGTTAATTTCCCGTGGTAATCGGGGTCCTTTCTGGGGTAAAACAAAACCCAAGCTCAGAAAGCAATAAAATAAATCAAAATTATAAATTATAACATAATAAAAATCCACCCACCCTCTGTCATTTTATAGTGCCGTGCCTATGGGTTTTGAATATAATTTGGATGTGAATTAAATGTTTGATAATACGTCACCGACAGCACGCACACTTCTTTTTGTCTCTCGCATACAAATTATAGCAAACATTATTTTTCTAGTTCAAAACTTGCTGTAGGTACCAAGAAATCTGTTATGTTCCTAAGTTATAAATAATTCAGTGTGGGAATAAATCCGCGCATAGTAATTCTTTAGATCAGGGGTCTCCAAGGGATATTTTGATTGCTTCAAGGGCCCGAATAATTATTTATTTATTTATTCATACAGGATGTTCATTAAACCCTGTCACATCCGAAACCACGATGATCAGTATGACCAAGAAGACATATTGGCACATTTAATTAAATTTTTAGAACGAATTAAAAAAATATATATATATAAATAAGCACATGGTTGCTTACTTCTGCAGGGATGAAACGTAGAGGGGGAAGGGGGAAGCCTGATACGTTGAGAACCGTGGGGTCGCGCTCCCCTGCAGAAGTAAGCAACCATTAAAAAAAATAATTATATATAATAGGTTAGATAATCAGTCTTACGCTTCAGGTACCAGTCCAGGGACTATGAAATATTCTAGTGTGAAAAAACCCTTTTAAATGAATATTTCATATCAACTATGTCGCGAATCAAACCCGAGACCATGGTAGGCAAACGCGCTGATCATTACACCACGAGGCCGACTCGAGCCCGAATAAAAAAATAATACATAAACATATATTTTAATGTACATCTTGACAACACGCTTTATATTATATAAATCTATGCAATATCTCGCAGCAGTCTCCTGCAATGGTCTCTTCCCTTAGACAAAACCCACACTTGAACACTTCTCCTGAAAATGGCCTTCAATGGAAAGCTAACAGAGTTATCGCCTAAATTCATTGCAACACAGAGTTGAAACATTTTGAGAAGGGAATATGGAAGTCTAGGCGTTTACAGGCCTTGTGACCTATCATTGACTGGTGTTTAAAGTTGCTACTTTACACACTGCGTAACATTCCCCATTCTGCCTATATTTTAACATCCACATACGAAATCTAACTCTTCGTGATAAAACGTAAAAATAAAATTAAAAAATTCTTGTTTGAAAGTAAAGTAAAATAAAATGGAAAGGATTGTAAAAAAAATATGTTATTTTACAGGAAATAAATAAAACAAAATCTATTATATGGCCTTATTGTGGTCAATGATGATGATCATTTTTGAAACAGTATTCGGCGTAACGAAAGGCCGGTTTTGTTCCGCGAACCGTTGTTTGGAACTCCTGAACAAATATATATTTTCTCTGTGTTATTTGCGTGCTAAAATGCAGTAACATCTGGGTGTACGTAATAGCGTGTTAATATGATTACCGATTGCCTGAAACTTTATGTAATCAATGATTCAAATACTGTCTAATTGAATTATTTATATTGTTATTTCTGTGTCCAGGTGGATGAATTACACGGTTATATCTTTAAAAAAAGAACCAAAACCCGGACGAGTGTTTTTGACTCAATGACCACTCTTAGAGCCTTATGTCCACTTTATTTCTTTTTTTACATGTTATATTTAGTATTAACATATTACAACAGAAATTAAGGACATTAAAAAAAAGAAATATTGAGTCTAGGCTATATAGGCTTTATGATCTGTCATTGGATGATTTTTTATTTATTTAATGCACAAAATACACAGTTTTATCATAGAGCACAATTATAATTATTTTTTTATGTCCCGACTTGTTACAAAATTTCTTGTTAAGTCAGAACTCTTTATATATATAAATCAAAAACATTTATTAACATATTCAACAATATACAAAATAATGAAAAGTTATATAATAATACATGGCAATATGTTATTAATAATTTATAGTAATTTTATAATGCATTTCGGTTATTAATTGATAGTAAAAATAAATACAAAATAACACAATAAAGAAATAATAGTAACACATCTACTTATATGGTAGAATATGTAATTGAATACACATAATAACAAAGTTAAAATATATCATTTAAGTTGTTGGTTTAAGTGGCCACTTTACACACTGTGTAACATTCACATTTCTGCCTATATTTTAACATCTATATTCCTTCGATTCTTTCATCTGTTGATGTTTCTGAAGTAAAAGAGCTGAGACCTTTATTTATGCGGGTGATATTCATTTAGCTGAATTATTTATGAAAATTAAAATTATCTTCGTCGGTAGCCTGTAATTAGACAAAATGCACAAATATTTTTTTTGTTCACGCAGAAAACTTAATTTTAAAATTATCTTCGTCGGTAGCCTGTAATTAGACAAATTGCACAAATATTTTTTTTGTTCACGCAGAAAACTTAATTTTATTTCGTAGATCAAATCAAAGATAACGTCGAAATCGATATTTTAAATTGATATTGTCTATATTTCTACAAAAAATTAAGTTTCTTCGTCGATAACTAGTAATATCACGTGAACGGCTATCTTTTTTATTTAACTTTTTGTACATAATGTTATTTGTACATTGGCGGGCTTATTGCCAAATGCCAATTTCTTCCAACCAGCCAATAAAATAATAGTTTTTTTATTTTTTTTATTCATAAATTTCACAAAAAGTACATGTTTTTGTAAATTTTTTAACATATCTACTTTTACACATCTAGTAAATGTAATCACTGTAACTCTCCAGAAAAAGAGACTAACTCTTGTGCTTGGAGAGAGACTTACACTGTTTTAATTGTTTATTTATAAGAGTTTATATAATTTTAAATACTAGTACAGAAAAAAGAAAAATAAAACCATAAGATATATAAAGAAAAAAACATAAAACAATGATACATTCATACTAATTAAAATTATATTTTTATAATTCATGTTACAGAACATATTCAATAGAAAATAAAGATTAAAAAACTAAAGATATATAAAAATATAAATAAACGTATTTGTTTATAATTTACCTCAAATCAAAACTTTTACTCGATGGGAAAAAGGAAAAAAGAGGAAAGGAGGAGAGATTAAGGAAGAGAAAGGAGATGTTTCTTCCGACGTGATTTAAACGGAGATAATGTAGTAACATCCTTATTTTATTTATTTATTTATTTGACACTTTATATACATATACAATAAATATACATATAAGGGCGGGCATATTGCCTTAAGGCAATTTCTTCCTACCTACCCAAACCGTTCAGTTTGAGAAAATTATAAATACATGGACATATTGAATCATACAATTTTATACAAAAATTAAAAGCAAAGATTAACAAAAATAAATTTATATATAAAAAAATAACACTATACTATGAAGAGAGGAGAGGGGATGGGAAGGAAAGAAGAAGGATAAAGGAACAATTTAAATATTTAGATAGTGACATTTCAATCTTGACTTAAATGTAAATAATGAAGGCCCGTCTCTAACATTAGTGGGTAGATTATTCCATCTTTGATGGTGGATGGGAGATGATTCCACAGTCGAGCCGCATGGACACTATATGAGTTAGAGAAGAAAGAGGAATTATGGATGGCTGTTAAGAGAGTGCCTCGAGAATTTGGACGAAGAGATAAACCATGAACTGATAAGCGTTAAATTTTTTACTCAGGTATATCGGTCTTCATCGGTGTATACTGAGACGATACAAAGTAATGTCGATATTTATGTACGAAAATGTGTATATTTTTATGAAAATTCAAAGTATCTTCGTTGGTAACCAGTGGTTGAACATGTTTAGAAAAAAAAATGTAAACATATTCTATTTTTCAGACTGAAAACGTAATTTAACTTTGAAGATAAATTTTAACTTTCCATTATAATCAGTATATAGTATCAACAATGTTTTGTCTACAAAAATTTGGACAAACTCAAAGTATTTTTGAAGGCTTTATTAAATCGAGCCATCAATAATTTTCTGCAGATAATTGGTTTTGGTTCACTCAATTCCGTATTTAGGATGTTTGCCTTACAGCCGCCGTGGAGTCAAACTCTCGCATGTATTACTGATTAAAAAACTGTCCGCGTTTTTCTATTGCACAGTGAGAATGCCGTTACAGGTAACATAGTAAACATAGCTCTGTACACGGAGAAAATAATTCTTCTATGTAAACCCTAACGGGTCGTGTCAGCCTATCAGCAACAACTGCTGTGATGATCATTGCTATTTTACTCAATTCAATAGCACGCTAACATAAATAGCGCAGCCTGTGTAATCCTGTTTTTTAACATGCTACGCTTATTTGGTTTTCATTTATTATTTCATTCTGATTATTTATTTTTTTGATTTCTAAATAGGGCACACATAAACATATTCTTATGTGTGCTCTAATAATTACATTGTATACATATATATTGTTTAACACATACAACAGGGCCTCGATAGTCCGAACACCTATAATTTATACCCTATTCGAATGTACGAAGCATTCGGATATTAGTATGCAGATATTTTAAAAGGCATTTTTCGATACAAAACAGAGTTGTTTGTAACTATAGTCCTTAAAATATAACTTGATTAGAATGACAGTTTTCAGCAAAAGTGACGACATAACTTTGTAGTGACGTCTAAGGAGTGATTTATATCGACACACGAAAAATCATACATATATGACATGTTGATTTATTTTTTTAATACAATACTTGGCATAATTATAAAAAATCAGCTTTAAAATAAAAAAAAAACCTAATTATTAAAGACGTTCTTACAAGGTTACGTCATTTTGCAAAAATGTTAGAGATGGGACAAATTGATCAATGTAAATTAATCGAATAAAAAATAATTCATTTGTTGTTGATCCTGAAAAAAAGTATTTTATGTCTTATTTTTGAGTAAATAATTGTCTTAAACACACTATAAAGGCTTGTTTTTGCGTTTTTATATAATTTTTTTGGAAACAGAGTTTCATGTTAGCACGAAAAAATTGATAAAATCGATTTGATCGGTACATGATCAGTGATATTCCATCACTAGTGACATTGGCGGCCTCCGTGGTGTAGTGGTCAAGACGCTTGACTCACGCACGGAAGGTTCCGGGTTCGATTCCCGGTGAGAACACAAAAATTAAAATGCGTTTTTTCTCAAGCTTGGTTGTTCTGTAATAGAATTCACCACTGTAATTAGGCCCCCTGGCGTGTTGTGGTGCAAAAAAAAAAAACG
This sequence comes from Micrasema longulum, assembly GCF_059751315.1. NCBI lineage: Eukaryota > Metazoa > Arthropoda > Insecta > Trichoptera > Brachycentridae > Micrasema > Micrasema longulum. Next base: position 274,408 of record NW_028277288.1, read on the forward strand.
AAAACGAAATGAAACGAAATTAGTTTGGCAGCTGTCATTTTAATCCAGCTATATTTTAAGGACTTTAAAAGTATGTTTTTATCATTTATTTTAAAAGAATTACAATATAGTGCTTGAGGAGTGTGTTTTTTAGCGACATTAAGAACGCTTTAACCCTTAATGTACGTAAAAACATTTTTTCTAGAATTGATATATTAACTTCATCCGTTCATTCCGAGCAAGTATTTAAGAGGCAGACACGACTTTTTTTATTTAGTTTTTAAATAGTACAAACATAATACATGAATGTCCTAATATTTACATATATCTAATTATTAAAATAAATACCACTTATTAACATTTCTAAACAATATACGTACACTTGAAAGCTATAACGAAAAACATTCCAGAGAACAAAACATTTTAAACAAATTCACCATGTTTCAAAACAAAGCTCCAAGAACAATCCCGAAGACAAAAAACAGATGCACAATGGTAAAGTCTATTCTAAATGACTTCATTAAAGTTCTTACTCATTGTAAACAAAGAAAAACCCTTCAATACGATGATTTTCATTCAAAAAATTATTAAATCATAATTTTGGAAAACCCACAAAAAAAACTTCCTTAAAGCCAACTGAAAACGATTAATTTTTAAGAGCTTACTTATCTGCTACACACTCATTTTTTTAGCTCACATTTGAATGAAATAATGTGTTTAAATTTATTTCAACAGAGAGGGAAAACGTTTTTGAGAAGGGAATATGGAAGACTAGGCATTTACAGGGCTAATGACCTGTCATTGGCTGATTTAAGTGGCCACATTACACACTTTGTAACATTCACCATTCTGACCATGTTTGAACATTCGCATTCCCTCAACTCTTCCATCTGTTGACTTTTGTGAAGTAAACTTTGTTTTGAGACCTTAAAAATTGTGCACAAAATAACACTGGGAAACATACAAGACGACGACATAATATTAGTCAAAAATGCTGACATACATAAATATAACACCAGACAACAAAAACACTATCATATTGAAAAAGCAAAGACAAACACAGGACAGTCTAAAATACTACATAATGGACTTAAACACTACAACGACCTACCTTACTACTTGAAAACTTTTAATGGAGACAAATTTAAAATCAATCTGAAAAAGCACATGATGACTGAACTAACTAGACTAGACGAGACATAAAATGACTAGACAATATTAAATTTCTAATGTAACCCTAACGGGTTTTTTAAAATTGTAAATAAATAAAAAAAAATAAAAAAAGAGCTGAAACCTACCTCATTGTACTTGAATACATCGGACTGTGTCCAATAATCCCCCCACTATGACTTACTTTCGCCGCGTGCCTTTGTGATGCCGCCGCGTAATGTTGCACGATGGGAAAAAATATGATTATAACACAAATGTAAGGTAAAAAAAGCAATCTATTAATAAGAAGATAATTAAAGAATCAATTAATAAGATTAAGTGATTTTTTAATTAATAAGATTAAGAGTTAATAAACTTTAAACTTAAAATATAAAACAAATTTAATTTGACATAAAACGGATATTTTTATATCATGTTAAATAATAGTTGATGTTTTAAAGATAATGTCGGTCAAATGTCCACGATAGGGTTGTTAAATCCGAGATTTAATTATCATTAGTTTTCTCATTAGATAAGCAAAGTAGGGTAATAAAAATTACTACCCTTGCAACACTAACGAAATGTTCATTTTGTTTCTCCGACAATCTGACAAGATGGAAAAATAATTCAATTTTTTAGTAATGCATTTGCTACACACACATTAATTTGCTAATTACACATGAAATGTGATTGCATCCAGTTTCTTTAAGATCCTAGCAGTATTTCTACACTTTAAAAGGACACAACACGACTTAGTTGAATTCAAATCAGGAGTTGCGTACTGGGCGACGTCTACAAAGAAACTAATGGGTCAAAACATTTATGAGTAGTTTAGTCGCCTTCTATTTGATGTGCGTGTGCGGTTTCTGGACTTTTCTTAGTTCTATGGCTGTACAATTAAATGCTCTTATTTTTACCGAATTCAAGAAAACATTTTTTCATCCACTTTCCCGTCGGACTGAACTTCCTCATTGGAGGCCCGGATCTATCTTTGATTGTCCCAGCACGGATAATTATAGCATTAGCAAAATTAACCGCTGTATTGCTGACGTGCTATTCCATGACTGCTAAGTGCACTAGTCTGTCAGCACCAGTACTGAGACTGGATTTGTTGACCGGCCGCATTATTAAATCTCATTTAGCACAATTATTTTGGTCGTGAACTGCGATTTGACTTTTCCTCCAAAGGCCAAAAGCCTTGGGCCAAAACCAATAAACTGGTTGTGAACTTAATTATGTATACTTATTTTTTACCGTTTCAGCACTACGGCAAAGCATAGCATTTCACGCCACAAAGGAATGCTATTTCGTATTCTATTTACTGTTGAAATGAATGCATTGTTTGCGATGTAATGATTAAGTTGAGTAGTTTTTTTAAAAATATTTTTTATTTGTTAAAATACGATTAAAGTAAGCCAAAATTTAAAAAATAAATAATTTATGTATCGTATTTTTAGCGCTATGATTTTTTAAGTTTTGTATTTTTGAAATTCCTTTTTTTTTATTAACCTTTACATTAATTTTACAAAAACAATATACTCGTATAATTATATACAAGGTGTTCATTAAACCCTCTCACATCCGAAACCACGATGATCAGTATGAGCAAGAAGACATATTGGCACATGAAAATATTTTTTTAGAACGAATAAAATTAAAAAAAATAAAATATCGAAAAAAGCAAATTGTTGCTTACTTCTGCAGGAGAGAAACGAGAAGGGGGAGGGGGGAATCTAATACTGCGCCGCGCTACCTCACTTCTCCCCTGCAGAAGTAAGCAACTATTTGTTTTTTTTTAATTTTATTTTAAAAAAATTCTGTGTTCTAAATATTTTTTTAAATATGCTAATATGTCTTCTTGCCCATACTGATCATTGTGGTTTCGGATGTGACAGGGTTTAAGGAACACCCTGTATATTGTGGTTTGTCGCAAAATGCAACATTAGCAGTTCGCAATGGAGTCCTGGTCCCGACCCTGATGTGTGGGAGCGTAGTATGGACTTGTAAAACAGGGACGAAAGTAGGCTGAACGCTGTCATTTAAAATTATAGAATTTCGAATACACACGAGAAAATGATTAAAATTATACTAAACTGGCGGACCCGTCAGACGTTGCCCTCCCCGAACGTTGGCTTGCCTGCTTTTAGCTTGGAAAAAGACGTTTCATTGATAAGTAGGTACCTAGGTACTTGTTTGTGATTAAATTCCAAAACTAAAATTTGTTAATATTTAGTTTTAGTAGGTACCTAGGTACTTTTTTACGGTTGAATTCCAAAACATAAAATAAATATTGTTTCAAATATGGCATTCTTTTTGCAAACGTCAAACTCCGTTCTTCTCACCAACAGAGGGGTGTACTTACATAGGAATACGATTTTTAAAAATGTATTGAATTTAATATTATTTTAGAATTACCAAAAATCCAGTAAAAAGAAATAAAAGGGTAGAAATTATAAAAAATTTAAGAAAAGAATCTGATTGAGATCCACAAAAAACAAATGCTGTTTGTAAACATTCAAAAACATTTTTTTTTTATGAACAAAAAAAACAACATTTTTCCATTTTTTTGTAAATGTATTCTCCTCGAATGCAACCCTGGTAGATCAATGAATAAATCTGTTATGCTCCTTACTTATTTTTTACATATTATTTATTTATTTATTTATTCACACTCTTTATCAAAATACAATTCCATGTTCACTTTGCCCAGCTAACAAGGGTACATACCCCGTTCCAAGCTAGGCAATTACATTTCAAAATATTATAAAAGTTAACAAATTTATATAGAGCACAGACAATCAAAATAAAAACTTATTCGGATACACATTTTGATTCATATACATACAGACATACACATATATATATATATATATATGTATATATATACACATATATACACATGTACATACACACACACGTACATACACCCATGCGTATACACATACATACATTTATAAAAACATAGACAATTTATTTATGCGAAACTTCATGGTTGTCATCTATAAATATATTTTTTTTAAATTATTCCATATGTTTTATATTTTATTTTTGACATCCAGTAAGATTCTCCAATCCATGGCATGCATCAACTTTTCTGACTCCCTACGACCAATGTCATGAAAGAGCGAGCTCAACACCTTCCGTAACTTAACAACACTCCCGTCTTTCCACGATTCTGGCAAAAGGTTATGGACCTTTTTGCCTACGTAATAGTGTTGTCTCGATGCCAGAACAGTGTTGACCCCTTCACTTAGTATCAGATCCCTATTAGAGTATCTTGTATTACGGTTGTGGTTGACGCTCGGGTAAATGTCTCTCTTTATGTGTGTAACCACTACCGTTCTCAATATATACTGTTAAATAATATTCAGTACTCTGAATTCTTTGAATAGCAAGTCACTTGGATAACGAAATGTTTTTTTTTAAATGACTCAGATTGAAGATTTTAATATCTACGAACACGTACAGCGCAAAGATCTTTACGGTGACATCACACGTACAGAGAAATTATATATATATAAAGATAAACAGAAAAATGGAAAATAATAATACGGTAATACTAATTAAAATAAAAAGCTGTTTTGACTCGGGTTTAAAAAATTTCATTTAATTTACTTTGAATTTATTTAGTGATATATTATTTTTTATAGTTTTTAGTTCATTGGGTAGATTATTGTAAGTTTTTATTCCTTTGAAAACAAAACAATTTATACCGCGCGTAAACATGAACAATGTGATAATCGGTATCGAATTTTTGCCTACAATTTATAAGTTGAATTATGTAGAAAATACAGACGAAAATTAAATGATAAACTTAGGTACCTTTTAAAGTTTTCTATGATTTATATGTAGGCACAATATATTGTATGTCCGTTACAGGCAGCCCGTTTCACAGTTGTATATAACAGCACCTCTACAATTTAAAATAAGCACTGTAAATTTAAATATCGTAAGTAAATTGAAAAATTTATTTTAATATCAATATTTTCAAACTAATGTCACCGGTTGCTACCAGATATGCTCCACTTTTGAAGGGCATAATTTATTTGTCGCCGAAAAATAAATACAGACTGTGTTTGCAGGTGCCTTTCGGAGGAAGTGCGGTGAAAGAGAAATTTTATGAATAGGTACATAAAATTTCATAGTACATAGTTTTTCTGTCACTCTCTCGCCGATGACTCCCCGATATTGTGCGAAAAAACAACTGAACGTCGGACTGATAATGCCTGACGAAGTCAAGGTTTCGTTGACCCGTTTTCCGCACCCTAAAACTGAACGGATTTTGTTGTTTTTTTATAGAAAAAGTAAGTCCATTTTTTCTTTTTTTAAATTAATAATCATATTTGTATACCGCCGTGCGTCCGAAAATGGCAGATAAAAATAACTGTTTTTATGGGTTTTTGGATGGTCCTCGCTCCCATAAGAAACGATTCATCAAAAAGGTAAAACGATAGAGATACGCCAATGATAAATATCTATAGCGTGTAAAAAAATCATTGCTCTAGTGCCATGGTCCGGGAAGAAAATACGAGGACACGTTTGTACGAAGAAAAGTAAAACCGCAAAATTATCTTGAAAATGACCGAGTTTCTTTAGAACGATAGGACAAGCACAAAACCTATGAGGGTTGGTACAATTTAGAGAAATAATATTATAGATACCTAAGTACAGCAAGAAATTATCGGTTTAAATAAATTATGATAGTATCCCTGTCCAGGGACATGAAGAATACAGTTCTGTGTGTGAAATAGATCCATAATCCTGGACAGGTGTTTTCGACACGATGGCTTCTAAGGTAAAAATCCTGAAAGAGGAATTTGAATTGGGGCAAGTCCGCGAAGTTAAGGATCCGAAGTCTTTTTTAAAGTGGGTAAGCTTTGTAGGGTTCATAGTCCATAATCGATGACACACACGTGCTAAAACGTTTCACCTGAAATAGTGCGATGACCGAAGAAAGCAATGTCATCATTTTCTGTAGAATCCAATATTACATTTAATGCAACTCTATCAGTATTGCACATGAAATCGGGAGCATCGTTCTGCAGTACATTCACATCGTCCCTACCATGAAGTGATGAACTACAAAGGAACGTCGCCTATAAAGATACCACAGGACGCAGCCAACGTCAGTCAGCCCAACAAGTTCAGTGCAGTCAGTGAGTCCAGCTCGACGCAGACAATCAGTTCCAGCATGTAGTTCAAGTGCAGTATCTTCAACCCATCATCGCCGCTACGCTCGCGCTACACAACCAAGTGCTGTATCTTATTAGCCATGTAATAAATACGCTTTAAACGGCAACCTCGTGTCTTCTCTGTCAATCTCTAATAAATATTTATATTTCCTCAACTCTTCCATCTGTTGACTTTTGTAAAGTAAAAGAGCTGAAATCTTTATTGATATGGGTGAGATTCATCTGCTTGAATTATTTCACGAGTATGAAAATTCTTTCTGTGTTTTAAGTGTTTTTTAAAAGAAACCTCTGATTAATCTGGTCCGATAATTTTCATTTATGTCTCGCATTGAAGCTATTTTTTTAAAAATTAGACTGAACGATATATCGAGTACAAAATTAATTTATCGCGTAATATTTTTTTTTCGTATGCATAGGTTCTGAGAATCCCATATCCGGTGGGTATGAGTTAAGTAAATTCAGCCAAAATTAGCAGGTTATCAGCTCTGTGTTAAATGCTTTGACTTATGTATTATCGTCTCGACAATGTTCTCTACGTTTGTCGTAATATATTTTATTATTAGATTAACTCATTTTACTGCATAAGAGCCTTGTAATACCTATGACAACAATCTTTAGATGAAAGCAGATACCTTACGTAATAAATAGACAATAAAAACTTAATTATTCTGTTTTTTTGTTATTCATGAGTCCTAAGTGCCTTTTGGCGCCGTTTAATAATACAACCATCTTAAAACATGGCGGTCTAAAGTTCCAAATTTCCATATTTAACATTTGAATATTGTGTTTTGTCATGATTTTCCCAAAGCGTCTTTAGTGATGATGGAATAATAAGTATTAATATTGCGCACTCGTTCACATTCAATAATATCTAAAGATATCTCAAATGAAATTAAGAACGTCTTCACGACAAAAATAGTATGTTTAGGCATTTACAAGGTTTATGACCTGTCGTCGACCCATCGTCTGGTATGAGTGATCACTTTCCCACAATTCTACTTTTATTTATTTCTTCAATTGTACAATTAGTTTATTCAATTGTACAATTAATTTCTTCAGTTGTACAATTAGTTTCTTCAATTGTACAATTAGTTTCTTCAATTGTAAAATTAATTTTTTCAATTCTGCAATTAGTTTCTTCAATTCTACAACTTAAACCTTCAATTCTACAACTAAACCTTCAATTTTACCATTTGTTTCTTTAATTTTACCACTAATTTGTTTCTTCAATCGTTCAATTGAAGATATGAGTGGCTAAAGGCGTTATGTTGCAAATTTTCAAAAAAGATGTTTCAATTTGTTTAAAAATAATTATTTTCATTCTACCATTTATATTTTCAATCTTACCATTTGTTTCTTAAATTTTTTTTTGTGTAAGTTTTTCTAGATTAAAACAATCGTAACATAAAGAGTTGTGAAGAGATTCATTTGACTGAATTATTTCACATACTAGGCAACGCCTGAAAACAATTTTTCAATTTTCAAACTTCTTCTTGGACCAGTTGGTTTCATTACAATATTTGAGTTTGCCCAAATGTTCGTAGACAAAAGACTGGACTGTTGTAATTTGTTAATACATATTTATTTTTTATACAGCATAAAATGCAATAAAAAATAAGTTGTACTTGTGTACTTATTAAATATTCCTAAGAGATTATTCGCAAAAGCTGAGAGAGTATCATGAAAAATGACAATTTTATTGTTTCGGCAGTATATATTATATTCCAGACACATGCGGGCCATAGGTGTGTGGTATGTAGCATTATTTGAAAACAAAGGCAGTTTAAATATTTCTCAAATATTTATATTTTAAATATTATAAAACATCTTCCATTTGAATTTTCAACTTTACATTCTACCCGTTTGTTTCCTTAATATTATTAGAGTTTTGGCTTAATTTTCACAAAAATGGCGCTGTATAAATTGTCCTTAATAATAATAAAGACGCGGCCGCCAGAGCCTTTTCTCCTTTTCTGTCATTAAAAGAAAACGCCGTTTTTATCTCATTTTTATTATCCGGCCATGTTGTCAGCAACAGGATTTAAATCCTAAACATCAGACATAATGGAAAGTTTTATTTTGTATATATTTTGAATTTCGATCTTTTGTTCCCCGGGTGATGTTCGAATTATTTTTACCGCTCATTTTGAAGTATTCACATTCGCATAATTGGCAAATACTAAGTATAATTAGCATTTTATCGTTATTTGGATGTTCGCCCGAATCGAAAGTTAGCGATTGTGATTGGAATCCGGTGAATTTTATTACGGAATCTCGTTTTCACATTTGTTCAGTGACGTATAATGTTATATCACTGAAATCAAATGTACAAAAGTTGTGTTTTTGTATTTTTCATACAATCCAATCGATAATATAATAGAAACATATCGCACCTCGGGAATAATAGTGGCACAACTGAAAAAAATCACTCGTTCAATCACTCGTACATGTTATGACCGACTAAAATCCGATCAAGACTCGGATTATTTGACTGTTTCAATCGAAGCCACCTGGGTAGGGTTCGATGTTCATTCAATCAGTCATTGCGACAACGCGTACAACCTTTCGACCGCGCAGATACGCGTTATGCGCGAACTGGTATAAAATACACCGCGTTTTGTCTGATTCTGGATCATGGAACTACGCGAGTGTTTTAGTTCCTTTAGGCAATTATTAAATTACAGAATTTTACAAGTGCGCGCATGCGCAAAGAGAATTATTTTGCTATTTTTCTATTAATTATCCATATAAATGAGGAAGTTCAGTGTTTTTTCTTTCTTTTTTTATTTGTTAATAGGCTATTAAACTAAGCCAAAAAAGTTTATTTTTTATTTTTACATAACGTTTTATCAGCGATATGATTCAAAGTGTTGTATTTCTGAAATAACTCCGCGTGTGATGTCGGAGGTTCTTCTCTGTCAGTTCTTCCGATTGCTTCGTTAACGATAAACAAACCGGATATTCTTCACAGCTCTCATATCATTGATTGGTACATATGAACCAGTGACGTCGTTCAAAGTAGTGCGTTTTTATTAAAATATTTTTCATACATTTTCAAGAAACTTTGCCGTACAATTCAATGCTCTATTTTTTACCGCGCGCAAGAAAACATTTATTGTATCCAATTTCAATTAGTCGTTTATCATTTATGTATTCATCTGTTTTATGGCATTTTTTTCTAGATTAGAAATGGAGAATATTACTTTTTTTTTCTTTTGCAAATATATTTCGTGTTTATTCTGTACAAATTATTTTACAATGTATATTAGGGAGACAGGCTTGTAGCGTACGGTCACTGCGAAAGTATAATAGAATTGATTATGACGTCTGCATTCGATAGTCTGAAATCCAATGCCACCCAGAGACCAGTTTTTCGTCTCTCGCTTTCCTATCTGTAAAAAAGAAATCCATGTTTAGTGAACATCTAAATCACAAGACACAAGTTTTACGTGTCGGACCTGAGCGATAATAATCGCCCAAGTCCAAAATGGATGTTTTTCAGTTGAGTATGCAAAAATGTTCCTGAAAGTATTTTGCATTCGCACAATTAAGAAGTTCAGCAGTGTGGGAAATTGGATATAAAAAATGTTTTCCTACGCGCGGTAAAAATTAAAGCATTAAATTGCAAGGCGAAGTTTCTTGAAAATGTATGAAAAAAAAACGAACTACTTTGAACGGCTTCACTAGTTCTTGCGAATTAACCAATGATAGTGTGTTGTGATAGACTTCCGGCTAACGGTATATCAACTCACCAATCAGCAGACTCAACGAAGGGAACTTGTGACGTTGCAGGCGGAGTAGTTCCAAAATTATAAAACTTTACAAAATCAAATGTGAGATCAGCGTGAACGGAGATATTCTGAATCAGGTAGAAGAATTTGTGTACCTGGGAAGTATGTTTACTAGGGACGGAAAGGCCGAGAAAGATATTGAAAGGAGGGTGAGTGCCGGGAACAGGGTGAACGGTGCACTAAAATCTACTTTGGCAAACAAATGTTTATAGCAGGAGGCTAAACTAGCAGTTCACAACGGAGTTCTAGTTCCAACTCTAATGTATGGGAGCGAAGTATGGAATTGGAAAAATAATGATGAAAGTAGGTTGAATGCTGTCGAAATGCGATCCCTCAGGCGAATGTGTGGTAAAACGATGTATAATAGGTGCACAAATGTCGAGATCCGTGAAGTGTGTAAGGCTGAGACATGCATTATTGACAGAATCAAGAAGGGGTGCTGCGTTGGTTTGGACATGTAGAGCGAATGGACAGCGAAAGAACGGCTAAAAGATCTACGATGCAAATGTTGATGGATGCAAAAAAACGAGGAAGACCGAGAAAAGACATGGCACGATCAAGTCCATCAAATACTTGAAGATGTACATGTCAAAAGTAGAAATAATCGGCGTGCGTGCATGAGAAGATGTATGAATGTAGAGGAAGCGAGGTCTGTATGCCAAGATAGAGTGTTATGGCGTTCTATCCTCTCTGCCTACCCCTACGGGAAACGGCGTGATGGTTTGTTGTTGTTGTTGTTGTACAAAATCATATCGCTGATTATACGATACACAAAAATATACATATTTTTTGTTGATGTTGATAATAGTCTATTAACAAATAAAAAAAACTCCAAACTTCTATTCATTGTAATGGTGCAAATCTTGTAAATATTAAGAGGATCTAACCCATGGTTATTTAACGAAGTTTTCTCTGGTTTGACACAAATATTCAAAACCGTGTAAGTAAAATAGTTACGCTTGTTTAAAGTTCGTAGTAATTTCAAATATTGTCAATTTAAATATACACGGTAAACAGTATGAACGAACATGCGGCATAATAAAGCTAGGGTTTCCTAGGACAGCGGTGCCCGTATTTTAACGGCCGTAGTGAACGGTGATGCAATGGGACAGCCGTCGTAAAGGTGACTAGAGTGTGGTTTTCTAGGAAAACGGTGTTATCAACACATTTAACACCGTTTTCCTAGGAAACCACTCTCTAATCACCTTTACGACGGCTGTCCACTGCATCACCGTTCACTACGGCGTTGAATACGGGCACCGCTGTCCTAGAAACCCTAGCTTAACCCAGAAAAACTTTTTGCGCATCTGAACGGCCGCTGCGTGAAAATCTAAGAAGCTTGTTTAGATGTTTGAAAAAGGAAAGGTTGTTTTACATTTCCGTAAAGTTGGCATTCTGCAGATCCGCAACTTTCCCACGGACGTGACGATATTAATACAAGATTGTTTTTATATTTTAAGTATGTCGAAATCATAGGCACTTACTAGATAAAACCTCTCAATCCCAATCATATTTGATTACATCGGACTGTGTCTGAAAAACTCCCCACTTTGCCCCACTTTTGCCGCGCGCATGCGTGAAGGTGCCGCATAATGTTGCCAGATCGGGAAAAATATAATCATAAACAAATGTAATATTTAAAAATAAGCGATTTGTTAATTTCTCTAAAATTTTATTGTTCACGCGAAAACCTTGATTGACACAACAGAGAAGATAAGTAAAGAGTTCATTTAACAAGAGTAATTTAATTAATGAACTTTGAACTTAAAAAAATAAAACTAATTTTATTTTACATAAATTGGATATTTTTGTCATATTAAATATTAATTGATGTTTTAAAGATAATGTCGGTCAGAAACCACGGCGTTGTTTTATCCGAGAGGTCCAATTTTCATAAGTAGAGAACTTCATATGATCAAAGTAGCGTAAAAAAATTTACTACCCTGGCAACACTAACAAAATGTCAATTTGTTTTCTTTGACAATCTGACAGATGGAATTATAATTTAATTTTTAAGCAATGCGTTTACTATTTACACGTGTATTTTGCTACTTACACATGAAATGTCATCCCATTCTGTTGCTTAAGATCCCAGCATTATTTCTACACTTTAAAACGACACAACACGGCATATTTGAATTCAAATCGGGAGTTTGCGTACTGAGCGACGTCCTACAAGAAACTAAGGCAAAATATAAAACCACTCCGTTGAGAGTAGTTTAGTCTTCTTCTGTTTGATGCGCGTATCTGATGCGTTCTGGACATTCTATGGCCTAGGTATCTGAATTCCCATATCAATGGGGTTCAATTTTGTGAATATTTGTCAATGATTTTTATTGAACCGACCGCGACCGCGAGAATTTGTGTTCGCGTGAACTTGCAATGATCGATGGTTAGTTGGATCCGAAAAACTGGCCCTGAACGATATGAATAGAATAGAAGAAAGGTTGTCCAGAAACCAGTTTGAAGGCGGCCCATGCCTACGTTTAACCAGAGACCTAACGTCTTCACATTACATCACGGAGCAGTGCCGACTGCCGACTCCAATCGTGATGCTCTAATGATACTGAAGAAAGTTGCGACCGACTTGGGCGGGCCTGAGATCTAATTTACTTCAGTTTAATCGTTGCATTTAGTATTAGACCACCGCTTCCTTGAGCAGTAGTCATTGGTAGTCTTCTGTTTTAGTTATAATATATTTTCACTTTAAGCTGCAAACATCCACTTATCAACTGGTGTCGAGCCCGCTGCAAGTGATGCGCGATGGTCGTTAGATTGCACTGCCAATTGATGTATTAATCATATTCAGAATATACGTTATTTGTACTGCAAGAATTGCTCATGAATTTGCATACGTTGTATGTCTAGACTGAAGTTTGTGGCATTATATATCTTCTCCTTAGCGAAATCAAATGAATACCTTATTATCAAAAATAAACGGGAATTTGGCAAAAAACGCAAAATTTTATTTTCAATATTTTTTAAAATTATACCTTTTAGAATACTCGCCATTTGCGACAATACATTGATACTAATGCTTAATCCAATTGTCCATGCACTTTTCATAGGCCTGCAAAGATATGGCCTTCAGCTCTCGCAGCGAATTCTCTTTTATGGCATTAATCGTCTCAAAGCGCGTTTCTTTTAATAGCAATTTTAGTATTGGGAAAATAAAAAAGGGTAAACAAGGCCTGGCCTAGAAAATACGGAGCTTGGCAGATGAGATTAGTCAAATTTTTGGCCTGTTGCAACAAATTCACATCTAGAAAACTCCCTAGGGAGGTAATGCAGCCTGTCTGCAAACATTTGGATATACTCAAAACATTCTCAAATGAAATATGTTCAGTTATAGTTATTATCAGACTTTTATATCAAGATGATACGAGTATTTACACTTATTTTGATATTTATTTCACAATTCTCATTCACGTGTCATGTCAGGTTCCGCTGACGTCGACGACCACTTAGGAGAACGTTCTCCACGGTGATATTCTGGGGAATCGTTGACCGAAGTAGTTTGCCATTGTTTTCTTCGATGGAATTTTTTATCGGGGTTACCTATTCCTAGCTGGAAGGGTCTCGTATTATGGCGTCGGACCCTCGCAATTCATCCTCTCCCTTTCTGCTATGGCACTGATGTTAATGCCACATTGCCCAGGGCTCGCTTGGCCTAAGATACCACAAGAGAGTGTTGCTGATGGAATGCAATTGCGCCCAGAGAAAAATTGACCACTGCGACCCAACCAAAATGCTGTCATTTATTGCAATTACCTATTCTTCATTTAACGTAGTCAAACAAAAAGCAGCCAGCCATAGAAAAGTGAAGCTGAGATAATAGCACGTTTGTGAAGAGAGTGAATAATCGAATCTACACATCAGATGGAATGTTTTTGACTTTGTCGCATGATAAACAATGAATACATTAGTTTTTTTATATTACAAACAATAATCTAATTATGTATTTGACCAGTTTTAATGATTTCGAATGTACCGTAAGATCGTTTTTGTGTGAAAGCGGCCTTGCTGTTTTTAGCAGAACCTAGAATTGACCTTACTGCACCCGATAACACCTGTTTAGTCAATAACAGCATTTATCAATATTATTCCTGGCCGATTACCTTTCTTTCCCATCTTTCCCTTGACCCATCCTTATGGTACCTACCTTACATCAAGATAGATATTCAAAATTCAAACATTTGGAACAAAAAAAACACAACATTTTGACATAACATTAGATTGCATAAAAATTCTTGTATTTCGTCGCGCGTCGGTGTAAACATCGTTACATTTCATAGTGCGCTTTATCATCCAGTGCCCAAAATTGAAGAAAATTCACATCTGTCAATGGTAGGTGTCCATTCCAGGTTCCTATCCTTTTATCAAATACTTCCAACCTTGCACAAAACTGAATGAAATTCGTTTTTTCGGTACGGTCCGCTTTTCGTTAACAACACCAATATAACATTTTTTCAAAATTGCGGACTGACTGCTTTCTTCATAACTCTATAGCGATTCCCGCAAGAAAATGACGTTTGGAATTCAGCGTAAAGAGTGATAATAATAATAATTATTATTATGGATAACTTATATAGCGCCATTTTCGTAATATAATACCTCAAGGGCGCTTTACAAAGTGATTATATAAAGATATAGATTTAATTTTAACTTTTTAATTTAAGAAAAATAATGTACTTTTTCATATTACTTTTCCATCACACGCTAAGAATTTATTCAAATGATTTAGAGAACAAGTGAGTTTTAAGTTTCTTCCGAAACATCGCTTCACTCTCACAGTTTCGGATTTCTGCTGGGAGAGCATTCCATGCCGTAGGGCCTGCGACCGCAAATGCACGTTCGCCGAATTTAGTGCGCTGTTTGCGTAGAGGTATAATAACTTTTCCTTTCGACGTAGATGTAGCTGATCTAAGCGTAAAACGTCTGTTAGCTAGTTCATCTGGAATTCTGGAGCAGAGTTGTGCAGTGACTTATACATAAGTCATAAGACATTTTTAACTGCACGTTGCATTTGTACAGAAAATTTCTTCATGGGGTCGATTATTTGGGATAGTTTCTGAATGTGCATCTTGAGTGGTTTATGCTATGTATATGTGCCGCATGTAATGTATATGTTTGTGTATGTTTTATATGTGCGTTCATGTGTGTGCGTGGATGGCTCGGAGTGTACATTCGGTATTTTTATTTATTTTAATTTATTACCTCCATGGAAAACGCAAATGTCAACAATTATTCTTTTCTCACTTAGAATTCTTATTTATTTTTTATTTTTTTGTCACATTTAATGTTATCTTTTTAATTTATGAAAAATTAATTGGTCTTTTTATGTTAAAAAAATGTTGTTTTTAATACTTATTTTATATGACTGTATGTTTTCTGAATAAAATAAATAAAAAAATAAATAATAAATAAATAAGCCAACAGAGTTTGTATTCCACCCTCTGTGGAAAACGTAGCCAGTGCAATTCTCGAAGTAGTGGAGTGATATGATACACGATGTTTGATACACATGTTTTTTAAACTTTGAAAAATTAATGACGACTTTTTTATAAAGATGATTCGAATCGTGACTTAGTCATTTTAAACTGGGTTAGCATTCACATTCAATCTAATAGTGTCTCATATTACGCCACCGCTTTTGTTACACAAAAAGGTTGCCTAGCTTTGGGCGCTGTGCTGTCTCTTACACGAGTAACTCGCATTTCTAAAGCTGTGACAACAGTGGAAAGTGGCAACCCATGCACTCGCACTGTGTGGCACTTTGTGCCTTGATGCTCGAAGTCCCCTGACTCTGTCAAACCAAATCATCGAAAGGGTCGAGAGTATCAAATACCTGGGACCTGGGAGTTGGGAGTATATGTCGAGGAGTACAGGCGCCACATTCACCAGCATGAAGACTGTCTAGAGATCGGATATTTTTGCATGAAAATTCAAATTATCTTCGTCGGTAACGGTAACCTGTAATTGAAAATGTTTAGAAAAAAAATAGACACATTCTATTTTTCATACAGAAAACTTAATTTTACTTCGTAGATAAAATTGAAGATTTTTAATTTTTTTTTTTAACACTTTTTATGCATATACAATATACATATATACATATAAGGGCGGGCATATTGCCTTAAGGCAATTTCTTCCTACCTACCCAAACCGTTCAGTTTGAGAAAATTACAAATACATAGACATATTGAATCTTACAATTTTATACAAAAATTAAAAACAAAGATTAACAAAATAAAAAATATATGAAAAATTAACACTATACTATGAAGAGAAGAGAGGGGATGGGGAGGAAAGAAGAAGGATAAAGGAACAATTCAAATATTTAGATAGTGACATTTCAATCTTGACTTAAATGTAAATAAAGAAGGGGCGTCTCTAACATTAGTGGGTAGATTAATCTGTGGAAGATAGATATAATAAATAAATAGATTTTAACTTCCCATAAGAATACGGACCCTGGGTCCCGATTACAATGGGAAGTTAACAAAGCTATCTTCGACTGTCTATAAAGAAAAACCTATATTTGTGTACGACAATATTTGCATGAACATTTAAAGTATCTTCGTCGGTAACCTATAATTAAACATGTTTAACAATTTTATTCATTTTATTTTATTTTATTTGGGAAATCAACAGTTCTACATACATATTTTTAGTAAACAAACAGATATAGTGTATAAACTCAGAACTAATAACAGATTTCCACATAGTATACAAAGTTAGTAAGAAAAATATATTTAACATCAAATAAATACATATTTCATATAGACAATAGCTGGATTCAACTTTCTGAGAAGCTGGTTAATATTAACATAACACGACAGAGATGAAGAACATTTTAGAGAAGATAATAAAGAAGTCTAAGCATCTACAGGGCTTATGACCTGTCATTGGCTGGTTTAAGCGGCCACTTTACACACTGTGTAACATTCACCATTCTGCCCATATTCGAACATCTATATCCCTTTGATTCTTTCATCTGTTGATGTTTGTGAAGTTAGAGAACTGAAACCTTTATTTTTGCGAGCGGGATTCGTGTAATTGAATTATTTCACCTACATACTAAGCAACGCCTGAAAATTGTATTAATTGCACTTAAACCAGCCAATGACAGGTCATTCAAAAAAAACTTTTTGAAACACTGTAAAATGAAACATCTGTCAGCGTGTAATAAGTTTATGTTCCTTTAAATATGTTTATTTTATTATGATCTCAACATTTTGAATTGGTCAACTATATTATGAAAATCTCTCTCCTCCACTCCTCCGCTCTATTTCCTCATCCCTTAACCTTCTTACGAGCTCTTTTTTTTTCTCTCATGTCTTATATATATATATTCTTAATATATTCTATATATTCTCATATCCTAATATATTCTTTGTCTCTTTACTGTGTAACATGTTCTCTCATTATATTTGTGAAAAACTTTAACTGGATGGATGTTCTATTTTTTATATTTTGTTTTCTTATTTATATTATTATCAACTGTTGTTTTTCCTTAATAAATAAAAACAAAAATTAAATTAAATAAGCCCTGTAGATGCCTAGACTTCTATATTACCTTCTCTAAAACGTTCTTCATCTCTGTTGTAATATGTTAATAAACATGTTTAGAAAAAAAAAATGCAAACACATTCTATTATTCATACAGAAAACTTAATTGTACTTTGTAGATAAAATTGAAGAAAGATTTTATCTTCCAATTAGAATACGGACCCTGGTTATACTTTCCTACTTTTGCGAATAATTTATTGGGAATAAATCTTGGACAATAAGTTAGTACACACGTTCAACTTATGTTTCATTGCATTGTGTGCCGTATAAGAAATTTTTGAAAATATGTAAATAAAACAAATTAAAAAATAACATATGTAATTCTATCTATTTTGTGTAATTCTATAATTGAATATATACAGGGTGTTCTTTAAACCCTGTCACATCTAAAACCACGATGATCAGTATGGGCAAGAAGACATATTGGCATATTAAAAAAATATTTAGAACGAAGAAAATTTGTAAAAATAAAATATTAAAAACAAGAAATTTATTATTTATTTATAAATTTATTGCAAAAAATAAATAAATATATACATACTTAATAACAGGGAATCTATATAAAACCAATTAATGTAAAATGAAAACGGAGTGTTCTCTGTTTATGATAGTCTCCATCTAACATGGCACAGCCTGTTCTAAGATGGAGATTTTTTATCTTTAGAGCGTAAGTAGTCCTATACTAATGAAACAATAACATAGAAAAGAAAAACTAAAACTACTTTTTTATAAATGCCTAGCTAATCAAATGTAAGAAATTAAAAATCATTATTATACAAATATAAAGTATATATATGTGCCAAGAATACATGTTACTTAAACATAAATAATATAGTATAATATATAAAATAGTAAATATTAAAAAAAATAACTGGTTGCTTACTTCTGCAGGGGAGAAGCGAGGGGGCCCGGCCGCGTGGTTAACGGTGTGTCAGACTCCCCCCCTTCCCCACCTCTTTTCTCTCCTGCAGAAGTTAGCAACCAGTTGTTTTTTAAAGTATTAAAATTTTTTAAATTTTATTCGTTCTAAAAATTTATTTTAATGTGCCAATATGTCTTCTTGCTCATACTGATCATCGTGGTTTTGGATGTCACAGGGTTTAAAGAACACCTGTATATGCATGGGAAATTGTATCGACGAATGCTTTCAAATTGTATGTTTTCTAGTATGTATCTTTCTTGAATTACGTTTTATAATAGCATAAATAAATAAGGAATGCATTAACAAGTCAGAAACATCTTGAGGGATTTCATATTCACATGGACAGCTGCTGTTGATCTCGGAAAGTTAAAATAGTGCCCCGGGATACTCGTATTAATATATTAATTGAATACTAAAATGGCGTATTATCAGCGCTTAGGTCTAGAGGCCTAGAGGCCTAGAGAATCAACAATAGAATGGATTACGAAGACTGGTAGCTTTTTCGTCGAACAATGCCGAGGTCGAAATGTCAAATTGTGAATGTTCATAAAGATCCGAAGACGACCTTTCGTCCGGGTACGAATAGATGTACGGAATACTTGTACATGTACACGTACATAATATAATATAATATAATACTATATGTTGCATTGGAGTTTCACTTTTCACGACGCGGCTTCATAAGGGGGCTACACTGTGGAAGCCTGTTTAGCCTGTAATATCAAGGCGCTCATTTAGCCGGTTTGACGCTAGAAAACAAATCATCACCAGTTTCAGATAGTTTTCGATTCCAGCAACTCGTAATTACTTAAAAAAATATACGCACTTTGGCGGGCTTTAAAAAAAATCTTTTAAAATTATAATCGGTTGGGGAAAAAGTAATTGCGTATTTTTCGCTTTATTTCAATGCTTTATAAAACGTGTTACAATCATCCGATTTAAGTCAAATATGCGCCGTTCTATTCGATAATTTGTAATTTATAATAGCCCTTTCGTAAAAGCCCTTGTCCCTATTGGAAAAAAACTCGGACAACCAATTTTCACAGGCGTCTGGGGCCAAATTTGTACTCCCAAGCGAGTTGGCCATAGACAGGAACAGGTAGTAATCACTTGACTCCAGGTCCAGACTATGGGGTGGATGCATAAGAACTTCTCATCCGAGCTCCCGGAGCTTCTGGCGCGTCATCAAACATGTGTGCAGCCTGGCGTTGTCCTGATGAAACACGATTCCTCTCCTATTTACCAATGCTGGCCGCTTCTGTTCGATCGCCAGTTTCAAACGGTCGAGTTGTTCACAGTAGAGGGCGGAATTGAGCGTTTGGTCATAGGGGAGTAGCTTATAGTAGAGTATTCCCTGCCAATCCCACCAAACACAGCAACACCTTCCTGCCGTCAGTCCTGGCTTGGCCACGGTCTGGGCCGCTTCGTTGGCTTTCGACCACGATCTCTGTCGCTGGTATTTGTTGTAAGTGACTCACTTTTCATCACCAGTCACCATCCGCTTTAGAAATGGGTCGATTTTGTTGCGATTCAGCATCGATTCGCAGATAGAAATTCGGTGCATGAGTTTTTTTTTGCGTCAGCTCGTGTGGCACCCAAACATCGTGCTATTTTTTAAATCCAGCCTTCTGCAAATGGTGCAAAACGGTTTTATGATCAATATTCAGCTCCTGGGCGATGCTACGACTGCTAACATGACGTTCTATCTCGGTATTTTCCATGATTTTATCGACATTATCGACGACAGGCCTGCCAGAGCGTGGTGCATCATTTGACTCCACTAAACCGGAACGAAATCGCTCGAAAACACTGTTGTGCAGCACGAACCGAAAGAGTATCGGCCCCGTATACATTGCAATTTTTTTTTGGTCTCCTTCGACGCGTTTTTCTTTGCAGGTAGTAAAAATGTAAAATATGGCGAATTTCTTCCTTTGAGACCTCCATACTCGACGCACGATAGTTCACGACTGAACCGACCAAGCGCAGTATTGTCAAAAAAGAGTTGGTAATATACACTCACACCTTTACAACGCCGTATCGTATAATCCGATGTGACCAATAATGAATGAGATATACTTGGTTGAAAAAAAGGGCGCGAAATACGAAATTACTTCTTCCCCAACCTGTTGATATGTATTATCTATGGAAATCAAAGACAAACAATACTTAAATCCTTTGTTTTCTGTGTTCAGGCGGATGAAGTATACAGTTCCGCAGAACTGTATACTTCATTCCAGCTTCTGAAGAGAAAAAATGATTTAAGTAACATTTGTAATAAATGATTTTCAAGATTTAAAACAAAAAATCTCACCGATGAGTTATAGCGAATTTGATAGAACAAGCTTTTACGTCGCTTTCAACATAAAGTCTTTTTTATATTATTGTTCGTTAAAGGTTATTGTATCTAAGCTAAATTATAATAGATTCCTATGTACATTATTATGTCGCATTCTAAGTACTAACTTCTTTATCTGAAACGATCTTCGCGTTTTCTATCGATCCATCTTACTCTAGAAACATCTGTCAAAATACTTTTCATATTTCATCTGTCATTATTGTAATTCAATCAAATTTAATTTCTAAACTTCACGCGTCATTACAGACTTTAGTCACAGCAACGACGATTAATTATTTGTATTATTTGCTCGTCAAAAAAGTTTCTTAATTCGCTTATGTACTCGTGTGTTTAATACAATAAAACAGAAATTATCCGGATGAACGAGTGCCAGAATTAAATGCTTTTAAAATAATACAGTGAATTGGAATCATATTAAACACTTAATCAAACATATCCAGCAAAGTTAACTGCACAATTTAAATTTCAATTATAAACTTCTCCCGACATTTTTATTTACTGATAACGATATGGATATTTGGCGATCCGGATGACCGGAGTTCGAGTAAACGGAGTTCTACTGTATTGTTTTTTTATTTTTTTATTGAAATATTAGGGTTCTCATAATTTCTAATTTTCTTGCAACAGAAAGGGAAAACATTATTGATAAGGGAATATGGAAGTCTAGGCATTTACAAGGCTCATAACCTGTCATTGGCTGGTTTAAGTGGGCAACAAAATTCAATGGTTTACTGGTATTAAAGCAGTGGATACTGAATAAATTCCACAATTTTTATAGCAAACAACCTCTGACGCAAAGGGCGATTGTGCTGACCATGTGTATTTGATTGATCACAAACTGACAAAACTGCAGTGAGGGGTACAATGAAAGTTTTTAAAGTTTATTTGTTTTGTTATTTTCGCGGTTTGATTGTAAAGAAATATTAAATTTTCGCTTAATTAGTTTTAAAAAAAAAAATTGATATTGATATGCGAAACTGAAGAAAGACTCAAGTCTTTATGAACAGTTTCGGGAAAGGGGTGGATGCTTTCATTGTAACCTCTGACGCAGCGAGGGGTTTTGCACAAGATTAGGTGATATTGTCATAATCAACCATACTTAACCATTATGTCATTTCTTATGCCGTTAATTTCATTATTTTACTTTGCTTTTTTCACATACTGTTTACTTTCAATTGCTGTTTTATTGCTATTAATATCCTGTCATTAAATTTATATTTACCTGTTATTTTCATAAATAATTTATGTTTTGATTAATAACACGTAATTTAATGTTTTTGCGTAAAGAAAGTTTTGTAAATGCATTGTTTTTCATTTAATTTTCTACATTACTTTTTATTCTAAATCTATATCTTGATATTTTTTTCATTGTGTATTTTTGTATAATTTAATTTAGTACGTACTATTATTTGGCATATGATTTATTGCTCCTATTTCTTATATTTCTTACTATAGTATTGAGTGAGTTTCTAGAAAACATATCTCAATTATGTTTATATATATATATATATATATATATATATATATTCTTTTTCTGTTGATTTCAATGATACTCTTTGGTTTTTTTTAATACTTCTATATTTTACCATTATTTTGTTGATTTTAATGATACCATTATTTTGTATATTTGATTATGTGTGATTCTTAATTTGTATAATTTATATTTTAAAAATTATTTCTGATTATCTTTTTTGCATTGTATTCTTTGGAATTTTATTATTTATTACATTTACCTTTTTTTCTAGATTGTTAGTCTATGTCATTATTATTTTATCTAATTAATTTTACTACGTATTTTTATTGTGGCTCAACACGGGAATAGCCTAAAAAGCCTTAATAAGTTCATTAATATTTAAACTAGTGTAATTTTGAATGAATAAATAAATGAATAAATAAATTCTAAAGTCCGAGGCGGAATTGGGGCGCGGGCCGGGCGGTTAAAACAAAAATCTTTAAAGTGTCATAGCTATTTGATAGTCCGTATTTTAAATGTTTTTTCTTCAAAAGCCCATAAATCCAAAAAACATCAATAAATTATGTTTTTACTTTAAGAGATACATTTGAAACAGTTTTCCAATTTCGAACCGCTCTCCTGAACAGTTTAACATTTTCAAAAAGGTTAAGTTTTCGTTTATTATTAAAAGGGTATATTTTGTATATTTTTTTTATAAAACCCTCGAAAGATGAAGTGTTTATGGTGTCAAATGCAGAAAAAAATGCGGATATAATGTCTAATCCATTGAAATTCAAGCAACTGTAAAATCATTGCATAGAGCAGCGGTTCCTAAAAGGTGTTTCGCGGAACCCTGGGATTCCGACAGGGCGTATTGTCGTAGAAAACAGCCAGCCGACGCGACACCGCGACGCCGGTGCCTTGAAAAATGATATCAACAATTCATCATCTTTAAAACAAAAATTTGAATCAGATATTTTTTTGGATTGGACTTAAAGATGAATACCCAGCACTCGTCGAGAGGGCTATCGTGGTTTCGCTTCCGCGTGTATCGACTTACGAATGTGAGGCTGACTTTTCTACTTACACCTTCACTTAAAACAAGTTCAAGGGAGCAATTACAATCGGAAGTTGACAGAGTTTTCTTCGACTGTCTATAAAGTAAAACATATATATATCTACGAAGATGTGTATATTTGTATGAAAATTAAAATTTATTTATCGGCAACCTGTAATTGAACATGTTTAGAGAAAAAAAAATAATGCGTATCCTATTTTTCATTCAGAAAACTCAATTTTACTTTGTAGATAAAATTTAAGATAAATGTTAACTTCTTATTGTAAT
Organism: Micrasema longulum; assembly: GCF_059751315.1. Lineage (NCBI taxonomy): Eukaryota > Metazoa > Arthropoda > Insecta > Trichoptera > Brachycentridae > Micrasema > Micrasema longulum. The sequence goes on from NW_028277288.1 coordinate 298,167, forward strand.
ACGGGCCCTAAACTAGACTAATCCTAATGTTAGTGCTATTATAAGTAAAACTGTAAAAAAAACGTGTTTTCCATTGAATACGTGCGGTAAAGATTATTAATACTAAATATTATAGTATTTCGCCCAATATTGCAACATGCAAACGATAAGCTGTCGCGGGTCTTTAAAACAACTTTTTTGCCAATTTACTTCTATATTGTCAAGATGGGGCTCCTCCAAAAAAGGTAGATCAATTGTACGCAAACAAACGTGATTCTCTACCTTCCAGAACTCCTTCCACAGATACAATAGTTTCTAGGTTCCTCCACCCTGATGCTGCAAAAACAATTTAAAATCAATAGTACTTTCGGTCAAAGAGGATTGGCCTACTACTCGGTTAAAGTGTACAATCTACTTCCACTTCAAAAAGCAAAAGAAAGAAATTTCAAATTGGGCAAAGAAACTTCAGGTTTCTGGGCCCCAAAATATTTCATATGTTACCCGAACATTGTAAAACCATGACCCGGATTTGAATCGATTAAAAAAAATGTAAAAAATTGGTTACTGGGTTTAGGTCGAGAAAAATCAGAAAATTTTAACAAAATACATTCTTGAATAATAAATGGTTAAAATTAATATTGTATACCTGAATAGTAAATTAACTAGAAGATAGTAATGATATTGTTTATTTTTGCATAAAAATGTCAGACTCAAAACAGGTTGTACCTAGTTAGGCAGACTAGACATGATCCAGAGAAATCTATTACCTAAGTGTGTATGTAGTAGATAAAGTAATTGTTATTTTGTTTATAAACTATGATTATTATTATTATTGTTATCCATAGGGACAATTAATAAGTACTCACAATATAATATTGCTGTTAATAAATGGATAGTGGAGGTGGGTTGCGCACGGACCGATGAGTGGATCAAGCCAAATAAGTAAAAAATTGTGTAGTGTTTATGAAATTTGGTCTACAGGTTTATATAAATTGGTTATGTTTTTTATGATTATTTTAGTTTATATCGCTTATAATGTTGATTTTAATTAGGTTAATTAGATCAATTACGTTTTTATTTTATCATTATGTTAAATTCGTTAAATAACTAATTTAAGGCCTGTTTTACATATTGTAAAATGTTTCCCTCGGCACGGGACACCCAGTGAGGAAACATTATTCTGTATAAAAAAATATACAAACATTGTAAAAGTATAAATAATATTAGGGTTCCATGGCCGAAAAAAATTGGGAACTGCTGGTAGAGAACATTTACATTCATTCTTTATTATTTTTTTGATGTTATACTCAGTTTGTGAAAATTCCCTATTAAACAAAAGAAGCGAGTGTCGTTAATCAGTTGGTTGTCCGTAAATCACAAATGCCAAACGACAGGTGAGGCCGAGTAGCTAACTGGTGGCGAGTGATAAATGCTCCTACGTGATGCTAAAGTTGACATGTAAATATTATCACGTCCTCCATAAAAGTTGAGTATATATGCTCTTTACCGTGATTTATTACTTTATCTTGATCTTAAGCGCCCGTAATGGTGAGATTTAGGTATTACACGTCTAGAAAAACTTTAATCAAAATTATTCTAAAAGTCCCAGTCAGAACTAGCTCCCTCGATATACAAGGTGTTCTTTAAACCCTGTCACATCCGAAACCACGATGATCAGTATAAGCAAGAAGACATATTGGCACGTCAAAATATTTTTTTAGAACGACTAAAATCTTAAACAATAAAATGTAGAAAAAAAAACAAATGATTGCTTACTTCTGCAAGGGAGAAATGAAGAGGGGGAGGGGGTAGTCTGAACCGCATGGCCGCGCCCCTCTCGCTTCTCCCCTGCAGA